>NC_058083.1:144977083-145277083 GCF_014858855.1 Bufo gargarizans
GCCGTCTGTGCGCGCTACTGGCGTTCTCATCTGCCGCCGTTCGGCTGTCTGCTCTACAGCGTAACTTCGGCCTTCCCGCTCACCGCCTCATATGCGATGTGCCCACCAGGTGGAACTCCACTTTGCACATGCTGGAGAGACTGTGCGAGCAGCAGCAGGCCATAGTGGAGTTTCAGCTGCAGCACACACGGGTGAGTCGCACCTCTGGGCAGCCTGGCACACATGAGCGACTACATGCTGCAGTGCCTGCGCAACGACAGCAGTGTTGCCCACATTTTAATGTGTGCTGACTACTGGGTGGCCACCCTGCTGGATCCCCGTTACCAAGATAATGTGCCGTCCTTAATTCCCTTACTGGAGCGTGATCGGAAGATGCGCGACTACAGGCGCGTGCTGGTAGACACACTTCTGAGAGCATTCCCGACAGAACGCCGGGGGACAAGTGGAAGCACCAGGCAAAGGCAGGGGAGGAGGAAGAGGTCGCCAACGCAGATGTGTCAGCGCCAGCACCTCAGAAGGCAGGGTTAGCATGGCCGACATGTGGAAAAGCTTTGTCACCTCGCCGCAACAACCGGCCCCAACTGCTGATATGGAGCGTGTTAGCAGGAGGCAGCATTTGAACAACATGGTGGAACAGTACCTGTGCACACGCCTACACGTACTGACTGATGGTTCTGCCCCATTCAACTTCTGGGTCTCCAAATTGTCCACATGGCCAGAGCTTGCCCTGTATGCCTTGGAGGTGCTGACCTGCCCTGCAGCCAGTGTACTCTCTGAACGTGTATTTAGCACAGCAGGAGGCGTCATTACAGACAGAGGCAGCCAACTGTCCACAGCCAACGTGGACAAGCTCACGTTCATTAAAATGAACCAGGCTTGGATCCCTCAGGACTTGTCTGTACCTTGTGCAGAATAGACAGTTCTAACAGCCCCAACCATCCATCCTTGTACTCAAGTGCACTCATTCCTTTTTTTTTTTTTTTATATATGTCCCAATATTTTGGGGAATACCACTATGTAAAAATGCTAAATTACACACATCTGTATTGGCTACCTATTCCTCCTTCGTCGCCACTTCCACCTAGACTGCCACGTGAGCCTACACGTCCACCTCTTCGTCCTACGTCTTTCCTAATTTTTAAGGTCTTTTATGTTTTTTTTTAAATTCATTTCCCCATCCACATTTGTTTGCAGAGCATTTGCCATGCTCTTAAGCACATTTTGCTGCCTTTTGCAGCCCTCTAGCTCTTTCCATGACATTTTTACAGTCATTTTAGTGCTCAAAAGTTCGGGTCCCCATTGACTTCAATGGGGGTCAAGTTCGGGTCCCGAACCCCAATTTTCTTTTTCCAAGTTCGGCCAAACCCAAACATCCAGGTGTCCGCTCAACTCTAGTTACCAGTGATCTGTTTCCATGCTTTTGTATAGCCCTCTTTTATTATTTAGTTTGACAATTAAATTATTATTCATTGACTAAATTGTCCAAATAAATAGCATGTTGTGGCAAGAAGCACGTATTAAGAAACCTCATGTGTTACTAGTAGAAGAGACACATTTTAATAGATTTAAATAGCCTAGCTGCAGTAATAAGGCGTTCCCTCATATTTACTTCTCTTCAGAAGCAACTGAAAGGTTTGTTCACTGCTGTTAGAGACTTAGTGGCCTACTCTTTTAAGTCCATCACTAAGGACCTTCAGGATGGATTTCTTATTGAGAAATGTGAGATGTATACACTGGTGAACATACGTGCTTCTACCAGAGTAGATATTTCTCTTTTGTTAAGGGTGCATTTACAAGACTATGTATTTTGCAGTCCGCAGATCTGTCTGTGTTGTATCCATTTATCCTTTTTTTTTTTTTTAAGATACTTTGTAACAATGCTTATTCCTGCCGGCAAAACGGACATGGTGTGCTGTCCGTATTTTTGGTGACCCAATAGAAATCTGTATTTTTGTACCTTTTCTCCAGAATGAAGCAACATATATCTAAGAGAAAGATAGTATTACATTTAGCTGGTTTAGCCCTACAAGACAGGGAATTACCTGATGGCAGGCTCCCTTTAATAGCCACACAAAAAAGTTGGAAGAATTAAACCCCAGTAAGACAGAAGTACATGCAGTGAGCCCCTGAGGAGCAGAGGATGACAGTTGTAGTGGCACTGAAAATGGTTGTCATCTCACCCTGTGTGCCTTCAGGACACTTCCTGCTTTGGGGGATGCCCATGGTGTCAATGTGTAAGAAACAGTCATGTAATGTGTCTAAGTTTCATTATCCTGGTAAACTGTGTTAAAATTTAATGTATAATGCTATTCTAGTAATACAGATAAATGTAAATGCCTGCAGTATTCGTTTGGTCAGTAGATGGCAGCATAGGACCAATTTCAATTGAAGTTTACCATAGAGAAAGTGTATTAATGTGATAGTGGCTCTTTAAAACAGCATAAGTGTTGAAGTGACACGCCCCTTATGATGTCAGCCTGCCTCAGTGTGAGCAGGAAGAATAAGGAAGAGGGACTGAAACTATAACGGCTGCCATCTTGACTAGATAGAAAGCAAGTTCTGTGTTGTGTAAGACGTGTGTGGAGATACTAAAGGACGTTCCTGTGCAGCCAAGCTGTGTGAACTTCAGTCTAGAGACGGATGGAGTATAAAGAGACCGTGGATTTAGTGAAGCCAAGTTAAAAAGGACTGTGTGCAGCAGCTAACCTGTGGAGCTGACATTGGGCTGAGTGGATTGCCCCAAACAGTAAAGAGACTCACAGTGCTGTCGAGGTACCGGACAGTCACTGTAAAATTCTGGATTATATCCATCTGGTTTTCCGGCCTGCTGAGGAGGACTTCTTTGTTGCGGATCCTGCACTGGTTATAAAGGAAAAGGACGACATCGGGCCCCACCGTGCACTTCCACAAACTGTAAGAGGTCCACTTGGACCACTGGGATAAGGGGGGTGTGCACCCGCTTGAAAGTTAGGGTCAGTTAGGGATAGTTCCTGGGACTGCTATTCCTTAGTGTCCGCACCGCGAACACGGACACAGCAAAGGTGGAAATTGTTGCAGTCTCTGACTTGAATTGTTCATACTGTTTTATTGTTAACCTGCTTTTATTAATTGATAGTAAATGCAATTTTCTTAATCTTGACTTCTGCGTACGCACTCTTTTCTGGTTGCGGAGTCATACCACCTGCCTTGCTCTCGGTTCACAAATGTCCATGTGGGTGCTAGCCAGGGTATGTGCGGAAGATAAAATGGCCAGCATTTGGTGTTAAGAGAGTAAGAGACCAAGCCCAAGCCAGATGAAACTTAACAAGAGTCTATCTTTACTGTAAGCAGAATTGAAAGTGTCGTCCATCCAGCAAGAGTTTGTATACAGTGCAAAGTCCTCCCATATATCCCAGCATGAGCCATGCAGATGAATATGGCAGTGGCCCTCAGATTACTCTGGCTAAAATATCTGCTATAGGGATCAATGGGTAATAGCTGTGCTCTGACAACTGTGGCTATTAGTATCCACTCTTCTGGGGTGTATAAGGAGTCTTAACTTGTTATCCTGCTGCAGCAGTAGGGTCTGTATCACCCTAAAGGGACACTGACAGGCCCAATAAGCATATTTAGCTATCTATATGACTGCACAGGTCTACTAATGTGTATTAAAATCATATCACATTCACTTCGCTGGGCGGCTTCTGCTGTCCCCAACGTTCAGAGATCCCATAGCTTTCTACTGGGCATGCACGGGATCTCGGAACGTCGGGGACAGCAGAAGCCGCCCAGCGAAGTGAATATTGATGAGCTGTGCGGCGCTTCAAAACGGCAGTTGGGGCACGGCTGGATGAGCGCAAGAGAAGCTGAAACACCGCCCCTTGGGCAGAAAGAAGACGATTCTATCAGGTTATAAAACATGAGTTTACTGTATTTATAAGGTGGACAGGGGGGTATAATTATATGATTTTAATACACATTAGAAGACCTATGCAGTCATATAGATAGCTAAATATGCTTATTGGGCCTGTCAGTGTCCCTTTAAGCTGTATTATCTTGCTGTCTCTCTCTCTCTCTGTAGCCATGAACATCCCCCTGGGATCAAGGAGATCGTGTAGGTGACCAAGGCTCCAGGGCATATGGAATCTGGAGTATATGGTTGAGGAGCACATGGAGACTGCTCTTTCTTCCTCCCTCTCTTCAGCTACTCTGACTGGAATCTACTGGAGCTAAATAGTGGAGCTGGCCTACACCCTGATCTCCAGAGAGGGCTGGGCCAGGTTTGTTAAGTCTAGCCTTGTCTGGCTCATCCTGGCCCAACTGAATGTACAGTACATTTCATTAACATTATGTATTGTAAGGGTATTTTTAAGTACTGATTGCTTACGTCCCCTTTAATTTTGTCTCTTTTATATTACTTTTAGTGTTCTATGTAAGGATATTTCTTGTATTGTAGTACCCATCCCCTATTGTGCGGATAAGGCTACATTTCTGATTAGTGATCTAAGAGACACATCTCAGGACATGCATGATGCACACCAGGGGCAGGGCCGAGGTGTATAACTCTGGTTACACACATACATTAGGAGGGGCTGTACTTGAAACGTCATCACAGGTAGGATGTAAGTATTGATTTACACTATCTCTTGTATACCCTAGGGTGTCGGTCATGTGTTATAACGTGGCAGACAGCCATGTGTTATAGCATGGCTAACCAGATCCCTACCCATAGTTTTTTTTACTTTTTATTATTCTATATGCAACACGCCAGACCTGCAGGTATAGCGAAGTGAGGTCACGGTTAAGGGCAATCGAGGGTTGCTCACTGTATTGGAGAACCCTGGGCAGGCATGTGGCAGTGAAGGAGAGGTAGACACGGTTCCTCTGGGGCACACTCTGTATGTAGGGACCAGGCCTGATGGTGGATGAGGTGCCCTGGATGTTACGGGTATTTTGAGTGCCTGGGGCAAGGTCCCTTTAAGGTTCGTGACGCCAGTGCCTTTGACGGTGGCACACCGGTTGCTAGTTGGAATAATTGAGGTACACAGGTAGTATAGTGAACCAAACGTTACTTTACTGAACAGTCCAACTTTGTACATGCAGGTGGTACACAGTCTCTTAGTTCACAGCTTCACAAGTAGGCTTATTCACAAGATGGCAGGTATTAATTATGCAAGATACTCAGAGGGTAAATCCACAATGCATCAGAATCAGGTTGTACCTTTCCTCAGAAATAGCGTACACTGTTCCTTTCTAGAACTCCTGTCTGGCTTTCTATCCCAAGGCCCGGATGCCTAAATGGTGGCTTAAATCCTTGGTAAATATCTCTTCCTCAGGTATTAGATTCTTGCTTTATTTTCTAATGCATCTGCCCATCAGGGTTACTTATCTTTCCCTGGGATTTCCTTACTTGTCTGTTGAAGGACTGTGGGTTTCTCCCAGGAGGTTCTGTCCTGCCACTGGGGTGTCTCTACTGAGCTAATCCTAGCCTCAGGAGCTTCAGGTGGACGAAGTGACTCCTCTAGTCCCCTGGAATGAACTAACTCTCCCCTGTCTGGGCCTTCCTATATATAACCAGGGCTCTCTAGCTCCCTCCAGCGTCTGGGAGGCTAAACTACACCCTGACAGGCCTGACACCCAGATAACACAGGGAAAAACATGCACATGACATTCAATGCAATGAAACACATTAACCTGTGTAGTGCCCACCTTTACCTAGTGGGACACTACATATATATGATTTGTCTGTGTTATCCTATATTTACTCACACTTAGTAAATATATTTCTTCACAGCCTGTGTCAGTTTATTCATTCTGAAATCATCAAATTTACATGAAAACACATTATAAACATTATATAACAAACCAAACTTTGCAGAAAGCCCTAGGTCTGGGGTATTGCATAAGCAGGGCACAAGAAAGATCAAAATACCAGATATAAAATACACAGACCATGTAGTTGGGTCTAGACAAATTATGCCCAACAAAAAAACAACAGGAACTAATGAGAATTACATAGACTCTGTATGTGCATGAGGCCTGAGGACCAGTTGAAGGCTGTATTACACAGCCCGATGTGACAGACGATTGTCAGCAATCGCCTGCTCACTAGTGGAGGAGACCGCTGCTACTACATGCAGTGTTCTTCTCCGCAACATGGGAAGGAGCAATTTCAATGCCATCGCTTGTCCCTAAGCTATATAGTGGTTTGCCTGCAAACGATAATTTTTTAACATATCAAAATATTTGGATTGCCCGATGATCAAGCAATTAGGGCAGTATTACACTGCCAGATGATCACTAAAGAGCGTTCATGCGGCGATTTCTGCCGAAACATTGGGCAGAGTAATGCAGGCTTTACACTGGCCAATTATCGGGAACTGACAAAATTCCTGATCATTGTCCCATATAATCATGCTGCAGATTTACGAAGCAGAGAGTCTGCTCATTTGTCAGGTGATCGCCTCTTTTATGCAATTTTTTGTTGGCAGAGCATCACCTCGCGTAAACAGCGGTTATGCTGAAAACAAAAGCTGTATGGGGGTGATCATATCAATCCGCATTTGTCCCCATACCCATGATGATCAACATATGTAAACAACAGTTATCAAGCAGCAATCGACATGCTGTATCATTACCAACAGGCCTTAGGGTACGACCACATAATGAGACTGCATTGTTCAGTG
This sequence comes from Bufo gargarizans, assembly GCF_014858855.1. Taxonomy (NCBI): domain Eukaryota; kingdom Metazoa; phylum Chordata; class Amphibia; order Anura; family Bufonidae; genus Bufo; species Bufo gargarizans. The sequence continues at coordinate 144,983,749 of NC_058083.1, forward strand.
GGTCTGTATTGTTAATAGCCGCACTACACCTTCAATACTACGCGGCCAATAAAAATGCAGACCCACTGAACATAGCGGTCTCATTAGTTTAATTAGAGCCTGCTGCGGCCCATATGGTCGCACTCTTAAGGTTGGGTACCGCATGGCCCACAGGGGGCTTTTATTAAACTGATGACACCGGTCAGCCATTAACAATATAGACCGACTAACAAGTGAGGTCTTTATTACTTAATTAGACATTGCTGATCCGTCATAATAGAAGTCTATGGGCAAGCATAACGGATCTGTCTGGTTTCCGTTATGAAAGATGCAAAACAAAGTTCTGTCAACAGGACTGTTTTCCATCCAGCATAACGGAAACCAGACGGACCCCTTATGCTTGCCCATAGACCTAGATTATGATGGATCAAACCGGAATGCCTCTTAAACGCATCCGTTTTGCATTCTGTCCGGGAATTCCATTATATTCCATTATAAACAGAACATATAACGGAATACCCTAACGCAAGTATGAACCCGGCCTAACAGGTTGCATAGTGTTAAAGAAAGGTGAAAAAGCAAACCCTGCAATTACTACTACTCCTGGTGGAAATCTTATTTGATTAATATGGGTGTCAATCATTTTATTTCTAATACTGTATCAACTTAAATAAATGTTATTGCCACATACAGTTGAATATAATGAACGGGATATGTTGCATTTTACAATATAAAGTATATCGACATCTCTTCAAAGCCATTTCATGCATAGATAAAACATTAAAAATTTGGAATTGTCAAAATGTTCTCTCTTTAGAGATCTTCTCTCCACTGTGTATTGGATAACTCAAAGGCTGGCAGGAGTTTTTAGCCATCACTCTACAAATAGAATGAAATAGGCTTAATGTAATTGGATTTGAGAAATAATCGGCTTATATCTCTGCAAAAAACTATGAACATGAAATGATTTGTCCTTCTACACTGTTAAGTGCAAAAACCCCATGACCAGTCTTAATGGGGAATGCAGTGGAAATATTTAAATAATTTGGGTAATGGACTTAATGGTTTTGAAGTGAGGCTACTTTCACACTTGCGTTCAGAGCGGATCCGTCTGAGACGGATCCGCTCATATAATGCAGACGGTGGCTCCGTTCAGAACGGATCTGTCTGCATTATAGTGTTAAAAAATGTCTAAGTGTTAAAGTAGCCTCAGACGGATCCGTCTAGACTTTCAATGTAAAGTCAATGGGGGACGGATCCATTTGAAGATTGAGCCAAAGTGTGTCATCTTCAAACGGATCCGTCCCCATTGACTTACATTGTAAGTCTGGACGGATCCGCACACCTCCGCACGGCCAGGCGGACACCCAGATGCTGCAAGCAGCGTTCAGGTGTCCGCCTGCTGAGCGGAGCGGAGGCTGAACGCTGCCAGACTGATGCATTCTGAGCGGATCCGCATCCACTCAGAATGCATTAGGGCAGTACGGATGCGTTCGGGGCCGCTTGTGAGCCCCTTCAAACGGAGCTCACAAGCGGACACCCGAACGCAAGTATGAAAGTAGCCTGAGTTAAACAGGTGAAATGCTTGCAATTGGTACCCTCAAAATCCAGGCCTCAGTGTAAGGCCTCATGCACATGACCGTGTCTGTCTATCAGTCTGCAAATCACAAAATAGGGACACCTTCCATGTGCAATCTGCATTTTTGTCACTCCCATCCATAAGAAATACTATTGTCTGCAATACCTATAAGAATAGTACATGTTCTGTAATTTGTGGAACGAACACAAGGATGCGGACTGCACACAGATAACATCCGTGTGCTGTCAGGATTTTTTGAGGGACCCATAAAAATGAATGAGCCCATTTGCCATCCACAAAAAATGCGGATCAAAATACAGTCATGTGTATGAGGCCTTACTATGTGTCTTGAATAAGGGTATGCAAAGAAAACAAGAGAACCCAGAGAAAACCAATGCAAACTCATGGCGGTGGTATTGGCAACTTTCACTCGCCCTCCTTTTCTACTTACCGGACCCCCATGTACCCCGCTTAAATGAAACCCCTCCCACCTAGCCCAATTAGTTCCTAACCTGCCACCCCAAGAATGAAGTATGTATCCACTGGACTCTGGGGTCGAGTGGAGGGTGGACCATAGGCGCAAAACACAACCAGAGTTTGTTTCAAACCAATAGTTTTTTTTTTATTTTTGTTATCGTGACAACGCGTTTCGGGGTTCTGTGGATGCCTTTTTCAAGATGAATGCTGCTGATGGAAGTTGCGCTGCTCCCAGCTTCTGGCACGTGCAGCGTATTTCCAACCCCAAGGATCTCCCCCTGCCACCAAAGGCTCACATGTCGGCCATGCTAACCCTGCCTTCTGAGGTGCTGGCGCTGACACAGCTGCATTGCCGATCTTCCTCCTCCCCTGCCTTCGCCTTGTGCTTCCACTTGTCCCCCGGCGTCAGTCCGGAATGCTCTCAGAAGTGTGTCTACCAGCGTGCGCCTGTAGTCACGCATCTTCCAATCACGCTCCAGTGAGGGAAATTGTCTTTGTAACAGGGATCCAGCAGGGTGGCCACCCAGTAGTTAGCACACGTTAAAATGTGGGCAACTCTGCTGTCGTTGCGCAGGCACTGCAGCATGTAGTTGCTCATGTGTGCCAGGCTGCCCAGAGGTAGGGACAAGCTGTCCTCTGTGGGAGGCGTATCGTCTGCGTCCTCCGTATCCCCCCAACCATGCACCAGTCATGGGCCCGAGCTGCGTTGGATTCCACCATGCTGTGAACATGCTTCATCCCCATCCTCCTCGTCCTCCAGTAGTGGGCCCTGGCTGGCGAAATTTGTACCTGGCCTCTGCTGTTGCAAAAACCCTCTTTCTAAGCCACTTCTAAAAGACTGTCTGAAAGTGTTAGAGATGACCCCTCTTCCTCCTCCTCGTCCTGGGCCACATCCTCTTCCATCATCGCCCTAAGTGTTTTCTCAAGGAGACATAGAAGTGGTATTGTAACGCTGATAACGGCGTCAACTTCACTGGCAATGTTGGTGGAGTACTTGAAACAGCGCAACAGGGCACACAGGTCTCGCATGGAGGCCCAGTCATTGGTGGTGAAGTGATGCTGTTCCGCAGTACGACTCCCGTGCGTGCTGCAGCTAAAACTCCACTATGGCCTGCTGCTGCTCGCACAGTCTGTCCAGCATGTGCAAGATGGAGTTCCACCTGGTGGGCACGTCGCATATGAGGCGGTGAGCGGGAAGGCCGAAGTTACTCTGTAGAGCAGACAACCGAGCGGCGGCAGGATGAGAACGCCGGAAGGGCGCACAGACTGCCAGCATTTTACGAAGCAGCTCTGACATGTCGGGGTAGTTGTAAATTAATTTCTGCACCACCAAATTCAGCACATGCGCCAGGCAAGGGATGTGCGTCAAACCGGCTAGTCCCAGAGCTGCAACGAGATATCGCCAATTATCGCACACCACCAGGCTGGGCTTGAGGCTCACTGCCAGCAACCACTCATCGGTCTGTTGTTCTATACCACACCACAACTCCTGCACGGTGTGGGGCCTGTCCCCCAAACACATTAGTTTCAGAATGGCCTGCTGACGTTTACCCCTGGCTGTGCTGAAGTTGGTGGTGAAGGTCTGTTGCTGACTGGATGAGGAGGTGGAAGCCGAGTAGGAAGAGGAGGCAACAGGAGGCAAAGAATGATGCCATGCGATCCTTGGCGGCGGAAGGATGTGCGCAAAACAGCTCTCCGCCTAGGGCCCAGCCGCCACTACATTTACCCAGTGTGCAGTTAGGGAGATATAGCATCCCTGGCCGTGCTTACTTGTTCCACGTATCACACTTGATTTTATCCGATACTTGGTTGTGCAAGGAGGGCACGGCTCTCCTGGAGAAGTAGTGGCGGTTGGGAACGATGTACTGTGGGACAGCAAGCGACATGAGCTGTTTGAAGCTGTCCGTCTCCACCAGCCTGAATGACAGCATTTCAAAGGCCAATAGTTTCGAAATTCTGGCATTCAGGGCCATGGATTGAGCGTGGCTAGGTGGGAATTTACGCTTTCTATCAAAGGTTTGTGAGATGGAGAGCTGAACGCTTCCGTGACATGGTGGAGATGCTTTGTGACGGAGGTGGTGTTGTTGGTGGCACATCCTCGGTTTGCTGGGCGGCAGGTGCCAACGTTCCTCCAGAGGCAGAGGAAGAGGCCGAGGCAACAGCAGAAGAGGGAGCAGGAGGGGCTTGAGCCCTTTCTTGGTTTTGAAGGAGCTTACTCCACTGTAGCCCGTGTCTCGCATGTAGATGCCTGGTCATGCAGGTTGTGCTAAGGTTCAGAACGTTAATGCTTTGCTTCAGGCTCTGATGGCACAGCATGCAAACCACTCGGGTCTTGTCGTCAGCACATTGTTTGAAGAAGTGCCATGCCAGGGAATTCCTTAAAGCTGCCTTTGGTGTGCTCGATCCCTGGTGACGGTGGCCAGTAGCAGGCGAACTGTTTTGGCGACGGCTGCACTGCTTTTGCACCCTGCTCCAGCTTTTGCTACGCTGTTGGCTCGTTCTCACCACTGCCTCATCCTCCGAACTCTGAAAGTCAGTGGCACGACCTTCATTCCATGTAGGGTCTAGGACCTCATCGTCCCCTGCATCGTCTTCCACCCAGTCTTCCTCCCTGACCTCCTTTTCGGTCTGCACACTGCAGAAAGATGCAGCAGTTGGCACCTGTGTTTCGTCATCATCAGAGACGTGCTGAGGTGGTATTCCCATGTCCTCATCAGGAAACATAAGTGGTTGTGCATCAGTGCATTCTATGTCTTCGACCCCTGGGGAAGGGCTAGGTAGATGCCCTTGGGAAACCCTGCCAGCAGAGTCTTCAGCATACAGCATAAGAGACTGCTGCATGACTTGAGGCTCAGACAGGTTCCCCGATATGCACGGGGGTGATGTGCCAGACTGATTGGCATGGGTTTCAGGCGCCACCTGTGCACTTTTTGCAGAAGACTGGGTGGGAGATAATGTGAACGTGCTGGATCCACTGTCGGCCACCCAATTGACTAGAGCCTGTACTTGCTCAGGCCTTACCATTCTTAGAACAGCATTAGGCCCGACCAAATATCGCTGTAGATTCTGGCGGCTACTGGGACCTGAGGTAGTAGGTTCAGTAGGACGTGTAGCTGTGGCTGAACAGCCACTTTCTCTCCCTGCACCAGAGGCTCCACCAACACCACCACCACGACCATGACTGCATCCCTTATTAGATGTTTGCCTCATAGTTAGCGTTCACAAAGCAAAGTAAAAAGTGGTTAAGTCTGTTAAAAATAATTAACCGCCAATAAAAACCCTGATGTAGGGTATTGCACTCCATTTTTTTTTTTTTACTCTATATGACAGTGGTATTTGTGGCCTAAATGTCACAGTAACTTATGCACGTCTAATCCCAGATGTGCAGTATATCAGAGGGTTTTTTCACCCCAGTAAGCACAAAGCCGTATTCTGGCCTAAATGTGACAGTCACTTATGCATTTCTAATATCAGATGTGCAGTATATCAGAGTGTTTTTTCACCCCAGTAGGCAAAAAGCTGTATTTCTGGCCTAAATGTGACATTCACTTATACACGTCTAATCCTAGATGTGCCCTATATGAAACAGATGTTTTTTTTTTTACCCCAGTATGAGAACCATATTTGTGGCCTAAATTTCTCAGTCACTTATGCATGTCTAATCCCAGATGTGCAGTATATCAGAGGTTTTTTTTCACCCCAGTAAGCAAAAAGCTGTATTTCTGGCCTAAATGTGACACTTGCTGATGCACGTCTAATTCTAGAATTGGTGCTGCTAACTCACAAGAGGGACACCCACCCTCTGATCAAAATCTATGCAATTACAACTCAAAATAGGGTGAGCACTCAACAAATGGCTTATTGGAGGTTAAAAGTTTAATTAAACACTAAAATATTATTAAAATGCACACATATATGAAGGATAAAATGATGTAAAATACAATTTCATATGCTATACATCTAATAGTTTGCATAGATAGGAGATTTTCCCATTTGGTATGAGCAGTCTCTTATTAAGGAACAATGTTAAAGGATATCCTGTAGAAATTCGTAATCCACTACTGGAATGTCTCTATCAACACTCTGATATACTGGTTAGTGGCCCGTATTCAGTAGTGTCACCTTATATCGTATTGCACATGTATTCCGCTTTATATTGGCTGGTTATAGTCTTATATTGCCGGTCATACCGGTCCTTGAACGGGTTATGGAGGTGGTTTTGTCTTACCTTCCTCGTGTCTGTCCCAAGCCTTCCTATCGTTTGGCAAAGGCAACGCAGGACACAGTTGGCGTGGCTCTGCGCGCTCCTTCGCTGACTCACCGACTTCTCGCGGGAGTTGAGGCTCTGTTCCGGTTTAGTCCGTTCACGTGACTTGTACCCAGCGCAACAGGCAAAACAAAAGTCTGTCTTAATTCCAGGTATTACTTGCAGTTGTTAGAATTCTCGCATGGCCATGCAAGTTATTGCGGAGGAGTTTTCTCTCCTTCCCTTCATCAGTGGCATCGCACCTGTAACAGCCTCTGCCTTTTATACCCACAGTCTGGATCAAACTGTGGATTCCTGGATTTTACTGGACCATAAATAACCATGTTGCGTTTTATATGCGTTTTTTTTGTGCACTTATGCGTTTTTTGTAGTATAGATTCCTTTTCTCATTCTAAGTCTCTTGTATAAAGGAAAATAGTATCCAAGATTGCATGGGTAAGTTATTCAAAATCCAAACTTGTATTTTCAATTTTCAATATAAAGGATACAAATAGCAAAAGAAATTGTATAGATGTGTGTGGAATCACTTAATTAATGCACACCATATCCCTTAATACATTCATTTATACAATATTATTTTACATAATCATGTTTAAAATTCATAAAAACAATACAAATTGATAAAAATCATAAAATTCATGATAAAAATTGATTTTTTGAACAAGAGTACATATTTGGTTCTATTGCTTAACAATTCATATTAAAATTCTAAATAATGCATAACAGTCCTCTATAGAATATATATACCGAATTGTTTATTAAAGGATTTTTGTATTATTATATTATAGCTGATGGATTGGTTGGACCTCATGAGGATGGGGATCCGGATCCGAGTCCACGACATGTGCAATACGATATAAGGTGACACTACTGAATACGGGCCACTAACCAGTATATCCGAGTGTTGAGAGACGTTCCAGTAGTGGATTACGAATTTCTACAGGATATCCTTTAACATTGTTCCTTAATAAGAGACTGCTCATACCAAAAGGGAAAATCTATCTATGCAAACTATTAGATGTATAGCATATGAAATTGTATTTTACATTATTTTATTCTTCATATATGTGTGGATTTTAATAATATTTTAGTGTTTAATTAAGCTTTTAACCTCCAATAAACCATTTGTTGAGTGCTCACCCTATTTTGAGTTGAAGTAAAAAAAAGTTCGTTTTCAGCAGTAGTTGGTTCAGGGCAGGCTTAAAAAAAATTGGGCACTGCACCCACAAAACACATTTGCTGTAGATCGCTGAGTAAAAAAGCAGTTCTTCATAAGATTTCTCCCTGATCTCTCCCTCACAGCAGCTGCAGCCTCTCCCTACACTAATCCGAGCAGAGTGACGGGCGGCACTACGTGACTCCAGCTTAAACAGAGGCTGGGTCACATGCTGCAGTTGGACAATCACAGCCATGCCAATAGTAGGCATGGCTGTGATGGCCTTTTGGGGCAAGTAGTATGACGCTTGTTGATTGGCTGCTGTGCAGCCTTTCAAAAAGCGCCAAGAAAGCGTCGGAACCGAACTTTTACGTAAATGTTCAGGTAACGAAAAACCTAAAGTTCGGTACGAACAAATATGATCAACATAATGCAACTGGACTGTATTTAATAGTGGGGAGGGGAAAAAGAGCGCAAATACCAGAATAAAGTCAGTATCTGACTATGATAGAAAAGGAACCTGAGGAAAAACACAGACAGTGGTAGACCATTACTCAGGGATGATTTGGTGGGGAGGTCTGAAAATGAGAGCATCTTGACGAACTTGAATCCAATCAATCATTCTCACAGAGAAGAACAGCTAGGTTTTCCTTCACCATATGCATCACCTTGGTAGCCACCATTCCTAGTACGATAAGTACTGTAGCAATTGAGAGATAAGCACTGCTTGAATTTGATGTGGCGTCCCCCTCTTCAAGCACATTATGGGTATTCACCAGCTCATTTTGAGTAACCAAAAACTCTGACATTTTACGTTCAATGTGATCAGTCCTGGTACCAAGACAATCAATATTAGTTTGAAACATTTGAGCCATTGAAGAAACACATACTAACATTATGTTGTAAGAGAATTAGCCCATGTTTCATGTTATCTTTAGTAACTGGGGCAGAGGAGAAAGGTAGATCAATGCAAACTACAGAAACCTCACACATCTACAGTACAGACCAAAAGTTTGGACACACCTTCTCATTCAAAGAGTTTTCTTTATTTTCATGACTATGAAAATTGTAGATTCACACTGAAGGCATCAAAACTATGAATTAACACATGTGGAATTATATACATAACAAAAAAAAGTGTTTAACAACTGAAAATATGTCATATTCTAGGTTCTTCAAAGTAGCCACCTTTTGCTTTGATTACTGCTTTGCACACTCTTGGCATTCTCTTGATGAGCTTCAAGAGGTAGTCACCTGAAATGGTTTTCACTTCACAGGTGTGCCCTGTCAGGTTTTATAAGTGGATTTTCTTGCCTTATAAATGGGGTTGGGACCATCAGTTGCGTTGTGGAGAAGTCAGGTGGATACTGAAAACTCTTTGAATGAGAAGGTGTGTCCAAACTTTTGGTCTGTACTGTATATCTGGGAGTTATTTAGCACTCCTTTTTGAAATGGTCCATTTTTTGGAAGATGATGCCAAGGGTATAGAGGTAGATTAATTTCCCCCCTATATAAACTCTGTAATAGAAGCAGGTGCATGCGTGGAAGTACTATTAGAAGACCCAGACTTGTGTGAAGGGCTTTTTCACTCCCATCAACTAAAAGAATTTCAGCTGGAAGTAAAATCAGACTGTCCATCCATTACTGGCACAATATCTTTGAAATAAATAGTAAGCTTCCTGGGATCTACAGATTTCTTTTGGTCAGCTTATAAATAAATTATAACAGCCATAAGTCACCTTTATATATCAAATATAGTAATTCAGATTAAAAGTCTGAATCCGTGGATTACCCTTGCATGAAATACAGGCAGTTCACCCCATAGCTCCTTTATAGTGCCAGGAAAACTTCAGCTATTCGGGGATGCACATTTGGTGAAAGAAATATCCCATGGACTGAGGCTATACTGTAATTCCAGGGGGACAGCAATGTAGACTCCCATTATAATACGAGTAGCTCTTCCTCGACAGTGTGCCTCATAGCCTAAGGTAGCCAATAGAGTATGTCTGGCCACTGGTATATCCCCGCACGGGCAAAAATATAACCGAGAAAGAGGATAAAGCACTCAGATAGTTGAAAAATTGAACACATTGTTGTAAAACTGGCAGACAAGAGGAGTAACATGGTTTTGCTCTCAAAAGAGTATTACGTTACAGAGGCGAGGAGGTAACTCGAAAACACGAGCGTCTACGTAAAATTGAAGTCAGATCCAACCATTAAGATCCAGAACACACTATGCGTTTTTTTGCACAGACAGTTTGTGGGAGGTATGGTATCTAATAAAGCAGAATCTCTCCTCCTGCTGTTCCCCAGAATAGCCAGCGTGGTATTTCCTCCCAAAGAACCATAAGTCGCTGGCCCAGCCCCCGGGCAGACCCATTGTCTCGGGGGTCGGGTTGGTGACCAAACCACTCTCAAAATACCTCGATTGGTTGTTAAGGCCTATGGTCAGTAAGGCCCCTTCATACCTCAGGGACACTGCCGATCTCCAGACACTGAAATCCTTTGTGTGGCAGGGGAAGTATCGGTTGGTGTCCCTGGACGTGGAAAGCCTATATACTCGGATCCCCCAAGACGAAGGTATAGAAGCCATAGTTACGATTATAAAAAAAAATACAGATAAAAGTGAAGCCTTTCTGAATTTTATCAGAGAAGGCTTAGGCTTGGTTTTGAAAAATAATGCCTTCGTCTTCAGGTATTCCTGGTATACGCAAAAGTCTGGTACGGCGATGGGGACCCCCGTCGCATACACCTTTGCCAATTTATTCTTGGCTAGGTTTGAGGATCATCACAGCTACTCCACAACCAACCCTTTCCACCCTTACATTAAGTTATACCTGAGGTATCTGGATGACATGTTCATGGCATGGTCAGGGACAGAGGTCCTATTTCGTAGAACATTTTAATTCCGTAAATGCCATGAACATAAAATTCACATACAAATATGTAGGTGACAAGTTAGAGTTTCTGGATGTCCTCATATCCACACAGGGGGGAGAGTTGGTTGCCGAGGGCTACCGCAAGCCCACGGCAACAAACTGTTACATTTTTCTAGCTACCACCCGATTCACGTTAAAAAAGGCTGTCCCCTATGGTCAGTTTGTCAGGCTGCGGCCCATAAATGGGACCGAAAAGGGTTTCAGGAGACAGGCTTTAGATATAAGGGGCCACCTGTATGCTAGGGCTATCCCTTGGCCCTATTGAATGAGGCCCTTTCTAGGGTTACTGATGCAAGTTCAGAAAAATCAGCAGAAAGACGACAAGTTAAAAAAGGGCGTATTACTTCAAAACCTTTTGTTTTCTCATTTAAGTTCAGTCCGATAGCGACTCTTATTAAAAAAGTAGTGAGGACACACTGGGAGTCGCTGAATCAGAATGAGAGCTTGGAAAGTATAAGGGATATTCGCCCATTAATTACGTTTAGAAAATGTCATACTGTGAAGGACAGGTTGGCCCGTAGTCGCTTCACTGTACATGGGACGACTGCGTGGCTAGACAGCCTTCAGCCTAAGGCAATAGATGCTGTGGAAACTGTTTGTTCTGTACCTTTAACCCCCAGTGGGATGTGGTGTCCTTTGGGAGTTTGAGGCACAGGGTGAACACATTGACTACTTGCCAAACGAAGTTTGTGGTGTATGTAATATCTTGTATATGCAGGAGATTCTATATTTGGAAAACCATCCGCAGTATGTTTGAGAGGTTCCGTGAACATCTAAATACTTTAAATACTAGCAGAGGGGTCCTCCATCTTATACATCTGAATGAGGCCCACGGTGGAGATTGTAGAGTTCTGAGGTTTGCAGGAGTGGAGGTAGTGCCACCTCCACCACAAGAGGGCGACAGAGCGGTAACTACTGAGGAGAGAAGGAAGGTGGATACTCCGTTCTGGAGCGACAGGACCCCTGGGACTTAATTAAAAATTGGACATGGGAGTGTTTTTGTAGATTGTCTTTCTGTGTTGGTTTTGGTTATCAGGTTGGCGGTCTTTTGTCTAAAGGGTCTGTGGATATATGTGGTGCTAGTAACCTCCCAGTATAGGGAGTGACTACCTCACGTGTGGGCAGGTTGAGCACCAGGTGTGGTATTAAGACCTGCATTGCAAGCACATACAGACTGAGGCCAGAGGAAGCACATACAAGCGAGAAACGGCTGTTGCCAATTTTTTACATTTGCATTCTATGTTGTCTGTCCCGCTGACCCAGCCATTTTATAATGGAAGAATAAAGAAAGTTTTTTTACATCCGAAGGGGAGTGCCGCAATTTCCTTTATCTTGTGCACTGGATTCTTAAAGATATTGCCTGTCAATGCAGAGCACCACCGGATGTTTTATTATATATGCTTTGGTTTGCATTTGTGACGCTATCAGAATAAGACTGTCATGACATTCACTTAGTGCCACTCAAGCTTTTCCTACGGTCTGATTTTCGAATATTCGCCCAAATATTTGTGAAATATTGCGAATTCGAATATTGCCCCTGCCACTCATCACTGCTCCGGGCCATTACATTGACTGTCAGCTGTAAGTATCTCCTGTCAGTGTTGAGATATGCTCTGTCAATGACCAACACTAACAGTACCTATAATAGGCAGGGAGATGGGGAGAAATAGTTTTACATTATATGCAGACTGTCATAGCGATGTATGAAGCAAGGAGAGTAGACAGGGGTGTACATAGAAATCATGGGGCCCCATAGCAAAACTCAGAATTGTCCCCCCCAATAAAAAGTACAATTATTAAAGCTGATAGTTGTTGCTGGGTGTTGCAGTGATATTGATGAAAAGAAAATTGAATAAATGCTCATGCACACGACCGTTTGTATTTTGCGGTCTGCTAAATGCGAATCCGCAAAAAATACGGATGATGTCCGTGTAACATTTGACTTTTTTTGGGGGGAACCATTGTAACAATGCCTATTCTTGTTCACAAAACAGTGCGGTACTATTAGACATACGGATGCAGAGAGCACACTGTGTGCAGTCCGCATTTTTTGCAGACCCATTGAAATGAATGGGTCCGCATTCTATCCGCAAAAAAAAGGAATGGACACTGAAACAAAATACATTCATATGCATGAGCCCTAATTGAGAAAAAATGATTTTGTGGTTATTTTTGCTTTTTTAACATTATGTGTATTATATATTATGTTTGCAATTTTCAAACAGAGCATCGTAAGTGTTAAAATGGTGTAATTGGAACTAGCTCCAGTCCTGACAGTTAAAGTAGTGTGTTATACCAACATCTGATGCTGCTGGCTCAATTATTGAGTCTTCGCCATCACAATGCTGTTCATGTACATAGCAGAGCAGGGAGGGGAAAAAATAAAAATATATACATACATAGAGATATGTATGCTTCAAGTTCTCTGGGGGATCCAGACCATTTTTAAAATAGGATATTTCTAATAGGCCAGGGAATGGATCGTCCCTCAGAACTTTAAGCATACCAGGATGGTGGGTTGTATATCTATGGGGGTGCTGGGTCTATGAGGGAAGGGTTGTATATCTATGCCAGAGATGCTGTATGTCTTGCACTTATAGTAAGCTATTACTAATAGTGCAAGCTACACAGACCTCCCTATATTCCTCCCTCCACATTGCAGCGCAGTCACTCACACAGATGCCGACTGCTGCACTTTCGTCTGCTGTTTGAATCCGCCCATACTCTCCCGTCTCTCCTGCAGGTCACTAGGATTTAGGACCTCGACCAGGGGCTGCACGGAAGAAGGATGAGCTGAGGGGCTCTCGCATTGCCCTCATTCCAAAGGCATTGGACTGTAACAGCTCACGCCGGCAGAGCACAGAGCAGAGGTCAGGTGTCAGCTGGCCAATAAGCAGCGCAGGCAGCACAGCATCTCCCTGATTATTGGCCAGCTGTACTTGACTTGTTCTGACAGACAGGGGCCAATTCCATTCATCAGCAGAGGCAAGGAGTAGGGGAGGAATCAGGAGGGAAACACAGGACTGGGGCCGGTATTTATTTCTCTACTTACTGTTATGCAGCGTGTATTCAGGTCGGAAAGGGGGCGGAGCCATGCAGCCTGGCCGGGCCCCCTAACCTCACGGGCCCCATAGCCAGTGCGTGGTCTACCTATATTGACGGTACGCCACTGAGAGTAGAGGCAGGCTCAGGAGCCTAACCCTTCATATAACTATGAACCGTCTTTAGTATAAAGAGGGGCATTGCTAGGTCAAAACATTTGGGGCCTGGGCCCCTGATGTTTTGCCCCAGGCCCCGAATGTCCTGCCTGCCTGTTAGATATAACTGTATTGCCGTCCTCAGAACAGCAATACAATTGAATCTAATGACCTGCAAGAGCTGAAGAACCTGTGATGACATCACAGGTCATATGATCAGTTCTAAATGCAGTAGCTGAAAAGGACCTAGGATGATGTCACCATCATGTGACCAGTGCAGGAGAGGACGTCTCAGCAGTGAAGAGAGGTCCTGAGAAGAGGCTGAGGTGAGATCTGCTAAATGAGGAGAGGTAAGTGAAGATTACTTGAGTGTGAGAGGCAGAGTAATGTTGGGAGTTATAATTATTTAACTGGGACTGTATGTTAGGGCTGAAGGGTGGGAAGTTATTTACATGGGACAGTAAAGTGGAATGATGTTAATTACATGGGACTGAAATTTGGAAGTGGCTGGGGTAGGGTGATGTTATTTACATGGGACTGTATGTTGAGGGGTAATGTTGTTTATATGGGACTGCATGTTGAAGGCGGCTGTGGGAGGGAGTGATATTATTTACATGGGATTGAATGTTAAGGGGTAATGTTATTTACATGGAACTGCATGTTGGAGGTGGCTGGGGAGGGGGTAATGTTGTTTATATGGAACTGCATGTTGAAGGCGGCTGGGGAGGGGGTGATGGTATTTATATGCGACTATGGCGGTGGGAGGGAAATAGTGTCATTTACATGGGACTGTATGGCGGAGGTGCTGAGGAATTATTTCTGAGGACACTAAATAGAGGAATATAACTAGAAAGGGCACTGCAGGTGGCATTATAAATACTTGGGGCACATCAGGGCGAGCATTATAACAGTAGGGGGCGTTATAAATGCTGGGGGCAATGTGGGGGCATTTTAAATCCAGGGGACATTAGGCGTTCCTATTACTACTGGGGGCTCTATAGGAGGGACTTATAGATCTGTATTATTTCTACTAAGAGCACTTTGGGGCCTTTATTACTACTGGAGGTCTATAGAGAGCTTTATCACCACTGAGGGAACAATAGGGGGGGTTATTTCTACTGGGGGCTCTGTAAGGGCATTATTAATACTGGAGGGCTCTTCTACTAATGGAGGCACTCTTAGGGAGCGTTATCACGGTTGGGGGCACTGTAGGGGCAGTATTACTAATGAGGGCACTGTTGTGGAGCAATATCACTATTGGGTCCAGTAGGGGGCAGTAATACTAATGAGAGCATTCTAGAAGGGAATTACTATTGGTGGGACTATGAGGAGCACTATTACTATGGGGAAGATTATCTGTATGGCACTCATTTTTCTTCAGCATAGCATTTGGGGGTACAGAAAAGTAAGGAACCCAAGATGTCTGTGTGTCACACTCTGCAGAGACAAGGCGGCTGAGAGAAGTTGTCTGGACCGAATGGAGAAGATCTACTTCAGAGGAGACGTCACCTGGAGGCCTTGGTGGTGAGAGGTATGTGTTTCTGTATAGCAAGTACAGCAAAATGTTTTCAGTGCTAGTGTTTGCGGTAAGAGGGGAGGGGGGGGGGGATACAGTGGGTCAACTTAGAGAATTGGGCCATATGTATCGGTGCTTGGGCCCCGGATCTTTTGAGACCCTAGCAACGCCCCTGGTACACACTAAACCATTTACAGCATTGCTAAGGGATGACTTCAAACCCTGTTTTTTAAAAAATAAAACTAAACAAAATCACTTAAGTACTCCTAAGTACTTTCCCCTACACATAAAGAATACTTGAAGTGAGAGTTACACTGTAAGAAAGATTCTCTGAAAACAAATGCTGTCATTCTCAAAATTACTTTTCTTAAACTGTTATATGCCTTCCAAGCTAAGAACAAACAGTGAGGTGAAGAATGTCGGCATCAATCCAAATTTGTATTTACAGTACATAGTGCTCAAGGTGCAAACAGTTGGAGGGCTCTCCCTGGGTAAGAGTCCAGCAAAAGGTTTTGAAAGTTTGCACCAAAAAACATGTTACAAACATTGTAAATATGGTAAAAATGATTGGGGAAAAAAGATTACTCAGATTTTAATGAAAAGATATAGATGTAATTCCTATTGGTTAAACATGAATTGGTAAAGCAAAACACACACTTCTTAGTAAATGTGGAGTATATCCTAGATTAGAAGAGCAGGGGCTCCATATGTATATATTAAAGGGGTTCTCCAGGCTAAACCTAATATTGGGGCATACTACTAACCTGTGGAGGGAAGAATGCTGGTCTGGTAGTTACCTTCCACAGTGAAGCCCGTTCAAAGATCCACCACCCTGTCACGTGACTGCTCCTGTCAGGCTTTCTGGTCTTCCGGCGAGTCTCCGTCTTCTTCTCTTCCTGTCTTCTTTTCCTTTCTTGAGCAGAAGATGGATCGTCATGAATGACGTCACCGCCTCCTGCAAATGAAAGCTCTGGCCAGCCGTCCTCACTCACAACGCAAGCGCACTATGTTGAATGCTAGTGCGCATGTGCAGGATTGCCGGCCACTCTCTGCAGTGTACAGGCTTCTATGTGTGAGTGACAGCATAGCGATCATCCACATTGGCTGATCACAGTGGATCTCACTGGGGGCATTGACTGGCACATTG
Source organism: Bufo gargarizans (assembly GCF_014858855.1). NCBI lineage: Eukaryota > Metazoa > Chordata > Amphibia > Anura > Bufonidae > Bufo > Bufo gargarizans. Next base: position 145,000,006 of record NC_058083.1, read on the forward strand.
GGGGCACTGTGGATGGAAATGGGGGCAATGGGAGCACTGTTTATGGCACATGGGGGCACTGGATGTCACTGGGGCACTGTGGATGGCACATGGGGAACTATGGATGGCAATGGGACCACTATTGATGGCACATGGGGCACTGTGGATGGCAGATGGGTCACTGTGGATGGCAATGGGAGCACTATTGATGGCACATGGGGGCACTGAATGCCACTGGGGAACTGTGCATGGCACATTGGGGCAATGTAGATGGCACATGGGGGCACTGCATGTTACTGGGGCACTGTGGATGGCACATGGGACACTGTGGATGGTACATGGGGCACAGTGGATGATACATGGGGCACACTGGGTGTCACAGTGACACATGGGGGCACTGGATGGCACATGGGGCACTGATTATGTCATGGGGGCACTGTGGATGGTACATTGGGGCACTGTTGATGGCACACTGGATGTCACATGGGGCATTGTGGATGGCACATGGGGCACTGTGAATGTCACTGTTATGGGGCGCTCTTGTTATGGGTGCACTGTGGATATCACTGTTATGGAGGCACTGTGGAAGTCACTGTTATGGGGGCACTTTGCATGTCACTGTTATGGGCCACTGTGGATGTCACTGTTCTAGAAGCACTGTGGATGTCACTGTTCTAGAAGCACTGTGGATGTCACTGTTCTAGAAGCACTGTGGATGTCACTGTTCTAGAAGCACTGTGGATGTCACTGTTCTAGAAGCACTGTGGATGTCACTGTTATGGGGGCACTGTGAATGTCACTGTTATGGGGAATCTGTGGATATCACTGTTATGTGGGTGCTCTAGATGTAACTGTTATGGGGAGACTGTGAATGTAACTGTTATGGGGGCACTGGGGATGACACTGTTATGGGGGCACTGTGAATGACACTGTTATGGCAGCTCAGTATGAGTGATAGGGATCATGCAAACTACTGTGATCGGCCCAGGAATCCATGTCTCAGCCAGTGTGTCAGCCTCAATTTCCATGCCAACCTCGGCTCCCCTGACCACATAAGATACTGGCTGTATCATACATTACTGTCATATCGTCAGTTCGGTCAGGAGAGTGCGGTCGGCCTGGGAGATGCGGCGACACGCAGACCGTCTTTCCCAGGCTGATCATAGTCTTATCTCACATGTATCACACATGATGGCCCAAGATAAACCCTTCAGCAGTCAGGACCAAAAAAGATAAAATTAGGCCTCATGCACAGGACGGTATCCGTTCTACTTTCTCCAAGTAGCAGATCTGCTAAATAAGGATACTGCCTGTGTGAGATGTGAATTTTTTTCCAGAGCCATTGAGTTCTATGGGTTTTAGATCTGCATTATGAAGACCAGAATAAGACATGTTCTATCTTTTGCTGTACTGATATATTGCCAATAATTGCCAAAACCTGTTGGGACAAAGAGACCAAAGCTGTATCATAGGCGTGCGCACGGGGTGTGCCGGGTGTGCCTGGGCACACTCTAATAGGTTCGTCACCTCCATGCGCACTGCCCCCCAGCCTATTTCCCTGTCTGTTTTGCTGGCTGCCGCCGCCCGCCGCGCTGTCAATTCATTTACAATATCTGGCTGTGGGCTGCCGGCGGGCGGTGGCTAGTATTCAAATAGGGGGCGGAGTCCCGGACCCGGCAGAGGCAGAGAGGGAGTGCGTGCTGTGCGGCGCAGGCTGAGTTGACGTTGACGTCACGTCACGCTGCATCTGAATAGTAGTACCCTGCCTGCGCGCCTGGCCGTCTGCTAGCTGGTGAGGTGAGGCCTGGGCATATAAAAAAAGTAGTATGTACCCCCCGTCCCACAGTGCTACGAATCCTCTGTTGTCGCCTGTATTATCCTGATACCCCTCAGTTATATAATATATCTGAGGGGTATCAGGGTAAATCATACAGGGGATAATATAACTAGGGGTACCAGGGTACATGAGGGGAAATATAACCGAGGAGGGCTAGGCTACTATCAGACATTATACAGGGGTAATATAACTTATCTTACCCCTCACCCCTGTATTATGTCCCTGATAGCCCTGCTCACTTGTATTACCCCTGTATAATGTACCCTGATAGATACCCCTTAGTTATATTACCCCCTGTATAATGTACCCTGATACCCCTCAGTTATATAATATAACTGAGGGGTATCAGGTTAAATTATACAGGGCGGGGTAATATAACTAAGGGGTATCAGTGTACATTATTATACAGGGGGTAATATAACTAAGGGGTATCAGGGGACATTATTATACAGGGGTAATATAACTTAGGAGGGCTATCAGGGGACATTATACAGAGGAAATAAAACTTATATTACCCCTGTATAATGTCCTTGATAGCCCTCCTCAGTTATATTACCCCTGTATAGTGTACCCTGATACCCCTTAGTTATATTACCCCCTGTATAATTTACCCTGATACCCCTCAGTTATATTACCCCTGTATAAAGTCCCCTGATAGCCCTCCTCAGTCATATGTCATCCACAGGTCCCCCATAACAGTGTGTCATCCACAGGTCCCCCATAACAGTGTGTCATCCACAGGTCCCCCATAACAGTGTGTCATCCACAGGTCCCCCATAACAGTGTGTCATCCACAGGTCCCCCATAACAGTGTGTCATCCACAGGTCCCCCATAACAGTGTGTCATCCACAGGTCCCCCATAACAGTGTGTCATCCACAGGTCCCCCATAACAGTGTGTCATCCACAGGTCCCCCATAACAGTGTGTCATCCACAGGTCCCCCATAACAGTGTGTCATCCACAGGTCCCCCATAACAGTGTGTCATCCACAGGTCCCCCATAACAGTGTGTCATCCACAGGTCCCCCATAACAGTGTGTCATCCACAGGTCCCCCATAACAGTGTGTCATCCACAGGTCCCCCATAACAGTGTGTCATTCACAGATCTCCCATAAAAATGTGTCATCCACAGATCCCCCAAAACAATGTGTCATCCACAGATCCCCCAAAACACTGTGTCATCCACATATCCCCCATAACAGGGCACCTGCGCACTATGGAGAGACTGAAAGGAGGGGAAGACCCGCGGAAGCAAGCAGAGGACGGCACAGCAGACGACTGAATGGCTTCTTTTGTAGGTAAATTATTTTATTATAGTGCTGAAACTGCTTTAAACTCTAAAGAAAAGTTTTGGAGAGTGTTTCTCTCTTTCTCAGGTATGAAGCAATACCGAGGAAGAAAGGAAAACTCTTGAAAGCTTGTCTTTTAAGTATTAGGATAGTACAATAAAAAGGTACCCCTGCATACCGCAATACTCTCCTATTTTGTAATCTTATTTATATATACTTATTTAGTTTTTTTCAGTAGTATGATTATATGGTGGAAATTATTAGTGCCCCCCGCCCCCATTTTTGACTGTGGTATATTATGTGCCCCCCCCCTATATATTGTTCCTAGGCGCAGAGGCGGAGTCACGGCAATGCTAGGGTGAGGCCCAGCCTGTGTGTATATGTGTGTGTGTATATAATTATATATATACAGTGTGTGTGTATGTATATATATATATATATATATATACATACACACACACATACATAAATAAATACACAAATACACACGTGCGCGGGGCGTGTGTTTTTGTGCTTTAGGGTGCACACCCTAATGCAATAGGCTGCGCACGCCTATGAGCTGTATACTGCTGGATGCAAGTTATTTCAAGTAAAGAAACGTTTGAACTTCATCTAAAGGTCTGGACATCATTTCTTCTGCAAAATTCCTCTATTACTTCTACTATCACTACACTCAAATTTATTACAAGTGATCCAGGAGTCCGGCGTACCCAGGTAGGAGACACCGTGACACAATTATCACTACCCTACAGTGACATTATAGGCCATTATGTAACATCCCAGAGTTATGTTACTAAACTCTTTTCCCCCGCTACTATTTATTGGTAACATGTGCCTTGTCATCTAATGTGATTTTATTTTATATTCCTCACAAATGTGCATATTCTAAGCCTGTTACATGTAATTTGCTGTAATTTCCATGTACACCAGCAGGTGGCAGCAATGTGTTAGCAGGGCCTTAGAGACAGTTTAGAATTTCTAGACTGGAATAGTACATTCCAGTTTAGCTCCCCCTCTATGAGCAGAAGTGGGCTGGCCCATACCTGCCTCATGGGGAGGAGAAGGAAGTTACAGTGTGTGTGCCAGCCTACCCGGCTAGGGGAAGGCTGTGCTGGTAGGAGCTCCCAGTTCTAGGAATCCCAACCCAGGATCGAGTCTCGGCTGAGACCAAAGATCTTCATGCCCAATCTGAGTCTTCAGCCTTAGCTGGTTGACAAGCAAGCAGCCACCTCCAGAACTCCTGGAAGAACCATTCCCTGTGAGCTAACTGTGAGTAACTATCCAGAGACCAGGAGAAGCCAAATTTCTCCTCAGCTAGTCAGTCCCATACACATCAGAAGATAGCCAGAGCAGAAGACAGATTCCTGCCATATTCTCCAGGCACATGATAGATGCAGAAGAGATATTGATTCCTGCCATACATTGCCAATACCTGCTGGGAACCAAGACTATTGCTGTATCTCATATGGATTAATGCTGCCTTCAGTAAAGACAAGTTGAATTATATTTCAAGTCTGGATCTCATTCATTGCTACCAAATCCCTCAATTACTCCTACTAGCAACACTCATTTATTGCAAGTGAGCCAGGATGCAGGAGTCCAGCCGTACCAAGGTAGGAGACACCGTTGACACTATACCTACTACTACACAGAGACATGACCCCACTCTGGCATTCCTAACCTGGTACAAGAGTTGCAACACCTTAAAGGGCCCTGAGACTGTACCCTGCGCACGCTCCAATTGGCGTCACAAACAAAAAACTATTAATTATACCTATATCCGGACCCACTGCATAATTTAGCGTCCGCGTAACTGTACCACGGTCCTGCTCATTGCAATTACACCACTCTGGCATTCCTAATCTGGGACGTGCATTATAACACCTTGGAAGGGCACTGGGATAGAACCCTGCACACGCTGCAATTGGCGTCACAACAAATACAGGATATATTATCCACCTGACCCAGTCATGCACATTTTAGGATTAGATACAGATGTGTTTGGATATGCTGATTCCAGCTGTTTATTAAACTATGGAGATAGTGAGGGAAGAGCCTGTGGACAGTCAGTAATAGGATTTAGCAGGGATCTCAACTCTCCCGGAGGTTCAGGGAGTCTCCCGCTATTAGATAGCGGCTCCCTGACACCCACATGTGAAACAATATCTCCCGGAAAGGTTTATCTCAGTCAGATAGCAGAGCAGAGAGATAAGAGAAGTGACAGGTTGAATTAACCCTTTAGGGTCAAATTGGCTTCTCAATGAGATATATATGTTAAAGGCATCCCTTCTGTCTCATTCAGTAGCTATATAACTATTGAAAGAGATGCATTTTTTTATTTTAAATACATTTACACATTTAACCCTCCATTTTAATTATATTATTTACCCCAGTGTTAAATTCACACCCCCTGGATGCTTTAATCATATATATAAATATGATAATTTGGGGCAGGGTAATAAGCCCGGTCCTCCACACCATAGAGAAAAGTGTGCAGATACTTCATATGTTTGGAAAATGTAATAAAAAGTTCGTGAAAAAAAACAAAAAAAAACCCTCCCTGAAATGAGTTTTTGCAGGTTGGGATGTCTGATTTAGACACTGAGTGAGTAGTAGAATCATGTCTGTTTGCAGAAAGGTGGACACAGAAGTTGTAGTGGGTGTAGCTGCTGCATGCAGAGCAGAGTGGGGGGCGTGTCCAGCCTGTGACTCATCACTGTGCAGTGCAGCCAGGCTTGTGTATCAATAAAGTTATGTATTCAACAAAACAAGAAGGGGAGAAAGTAAGCAGATCTGCCAGGATAATGTGATGTCTTCCTGGGGGAAGGAAAGCTTAAACATGAAAAACAGGTATTGGGGGCATATGTATGCATGGTGAGGGGTGTTAGGAGCACATAAAAAGAATTTTGATTTTGGGACCGGACAACCTCTTTAAATATAGATTATGACTGAGCACACAACAACAAGGTGTAAATAATTTGGCATATTTTGGTCTAGGTATAGATTAGTATCGGTTCTTAAAGAGTGTATGGATTTGTGTGTGTTCAGGGCCAGCGGTGACCTACTTCAGAGAGCAGTTTTAAAAGTCCACTTCAATTTCTTTAGCATCCACCAGAATACAGGACAACCAAGTTTGTGCAATCACTTTGGTGAAGCCACTGCGCCAAAAATAAAAACAAAAAAAACTGACCTTCTCCATCTGAGCACTTACTAACAGTATATCTACCTCTGCTAGATACAAGTCATAAGGAGATGAGGTTTTCAGAGGAGACAGATCCACCACCTTCAAGACTCTGACTCAGATAGTCTGAGGTCTCTGCTTATTCCCCAGTAACCACTGAGTAACTACACCTGAGAACCCTTCTGGGTTTGGCTAGAATTGTAGGTCCCTCTACTAGTGTCACTACCAGAGCTTTGAGACGTTCTCACAGCTCTGTGTCTCCACCCCTGTGATGATGTCACTTAGAGTTTGGAGGTGTTCTCACTGTTCTGTTTCTCCGCCCCTGTGATGAGGTCTTTACTCCCAGCTGTCTCTCCTGCGTTTGATTTCCCTGCCTTTAAATCACCCCTCCTCCTATTGCAGGGCGTGGATTATATTTCTCTTTTCAGTTGTAGCTCTGCCTTGAGTATCTTCACTTCTTAAGCTACTAGTTCTCTGGACCTGTGTTCTGCTGCTGCAAGCACTCCGGATATTGCCAGCGGCCCTTGGATCCGTCTTCTCTGCGGCTGCAGCTCCATCAGCTAAGTGTGCAGACTTTGTTGTGTACCTGGTGATTTCCTGACTGGATCTCAGGTGGCCACGGTTCCCTCCATATTCTGAGCAGGGCATCGGTGGCCGTGCCCCTTCCACTATTGTAGGGGTTACAGGGCTCATCAGTCTAAGGTACGCGAGCATGCCTCGTTCCACCATTTGGATCCGGGCATGTGCTTTAGCAGCATAGGGAGAGTGTTGAGGGTCTGACAGGGGTCACCCTTTCTCTTCCCTAGTTTGGGTCCGGTCAGTAGCTCTTCTTACTGTGTATGCTCTGGTTACCCTTAAACAGCCGTGACATTATAATCCACCAAAACCGTCCTTGTTGACATGGATCCGCTTTCTGACCTGGTTGACCGCATGCAGGGTCTTTCTTTGGAAGTAGCGGATCTCCGTCAATCTGTGACTCAGCTACAAGCATTGGGCTCTGCTCCGGCTCATGGAGTCTGTTGAGAGCCAAAGGTCTCACTTCCGGAAACGTTCTCCGGGGGCAGTGAGAATTTAGTTCGCTTCAGAGAGGCATGTAAACTCCATTTTTGTTTGTGTCCCCACTCCTCTGGTAATGAGGAACAGAGGGTGAGGATTGTCATCTCCCTGCTCAGAGGTAATGCTCAGACTTGGGCTTTTTCGCTGCCATCAGGGGCTCCTTCCCTTCGATCCGTGGAAAGATTTTTTGTGGCCCTGGGGCAGATATATGATGACCCGGATCGTGTTGCTCTGGCAGAATCGAACTTACGTGTTCTATGCCAGAAAAAACTGTCTGCGGAGCTTTATTGTTCTGAATTTTGGAGATGGGCAGCTGATTCAGGCTGGAATGATGCTGCACTCCGAAGTCAGTTCTGTCATGGTCTCTCAGAGGGTTTGAAAGATGCCTTTGCTTTCCATGAGACCAACGTCCTTAGAGTCTGCCATGTCATTAGCGGTACGCCTTGACAGGCGTCTAAGGGAAAGAAACAAGACCTCTCCGTCCAGCCATTGTCAGTCTAGGGGCAATGGTGCGGACTCATTCAGTATGCAGGGGTCTCATCCTGTCTCGCTCCCCTCTGAGGAGGAGCCCATGCAACTTGCCCCTGATAAAAGAGGATTTAGTCCTCAGAATATGGTGTGTTTTTGTTGTGGGGGCATAGGTCATTTGGCAAATGTTTGTCCGTCTAGGAGATTCCTGAACTGTACTAAGAGCGATAATAAGAGAAAAACCTCAAGAGGTAGATCATCAAGTTCTGCTTCATCTGCTACTTTGGGCAAAGTTGATGTGGGAATTGATGCTTTTCCTTTGACCTGAGGTTCCCGTTTTCTCCTGTCTGCCAGGGTGGCGCTAGAGAGCAAAGTCATTCCTTGTGAGATTTTTGTCGATAGTGGAGCGGCCGTCAATCTTATTGACACTCAATTTGTAGCCTTGCATCGTTTTCAGGTTTGTACATTAGAAAAGGATATACCTGTTTTTGCTATTGACTCTGCCCCACTCTCACAGAGATCTCTGAAAGGCATTGTTCACAATATCCGGCTAGCTGTAGGTGACACTCATGTGGAGGAGATATCTTGTTTTGTCCTTAACGGATTGCCTTCTCTAGTTTTGGGGCTACCCTGGCTCACTAGACATAACCCCACTATTGATTGGCAAGGAAGGCAAATAAATGAGTGGAGTGACTTTTGTAGAGAGAATTGTCTCACAGCCACTCTTGCAGAGGTGTCTACTAAAACTCTGCCATCATTTCTCTCTGATTTCTCGGATGTGTTTTCCGAGAGTGGTGTTCGGGAGCTACCTCCTCACCGGGAGTTTGACTGTCCCATTAACCTCATTCCCGGCGCCAAGCTGCCAAAGGCACGCCTCTACAATCTCTCACAACCGGAAAGACTCGCAATGCGAACCCATATCTCCGAGAGTCTCGAGAAGGGGCATATTCGTCCCTCAAAGTCGCCTGTTGCCGCGGGTTTTTTTTTTGTTAAAAAAAAAGATGGCTCTCTGAGACCTTGCTTAGATTTTAGGGAGCTGAACCGTATCACGATTCGCGATCCCTATCCCCTTCCTCTGATCCCGGACCTCTTCAACCAAATTGTTGGGGCCAAGGTGTTTTCCAAATTGGATCTGAGAGGCGCGTACAACCTGGTCAGGGTCAGAGAGGGGGATGAATGGAAAACGGCCTTTAATACCCCTAACGGGCATTTCGAGAATCTCGTTATGCCTTTCGGCCTGATGAATGCTCCGGCCGTCTTTCAGCATTTTGTTAATAGTATTTTCTATCATTTAATGGGGAAATTTGTATTGGTGTATCTTGATGATATTTTGATTTTTCCCCCTGATGTTCAGACCCATCAGGATCATCTTTTTCAGGTCCTGCAGATACTGCGGGAAAATAAACTGTATGCCAAGCTGGAGAAATGTCTTTTTATGGTATCGGAGATTCAATTTCTGGGTTTTCTCCTCTCTGCTTCTGGTTTTCGCATGGATCCGGAGAAGGTCCGTGCTGTGCTGGAGTGGGAGCCTTCTGAAAATCAGAAGGCATTGATGCGCTTTCTGGGTTTTGCTAACTACTACAGAAAGTTCATTTTGAATTATTCCTCTATTGTCAAACCCCTTACTGACATGACAAAAAAGGGGACGGATTTTTCCTCTTGGTCGGAGGAGGCGCTTGCAGCCTTTTCTAAGATTAAAGAGAGTTTTGCGTCTGCTCCCATCTTGGTGCATCCCGATGTTTCCTTACCTTTTATTGTTGAGGTGGATGCTTCCGAGGTGGGTGTGGGTGCAGTTTTGTCCCAGGGCCCCTCTCCTGCCAAATGGCGACCTTGTGCCTTTTTCTCTAGAAAACTCTCCCCGGCAGAGAGAAACTATGATGTGGGAGATAGGGAGTTGTTGGCCATCAAGTTGGCTTTCGAGGAATGGCGCCATTGGTTGGAGGGGGCCAGGCACCCTATCACCGTTTTTACCGACCATAAGAATCTGGCGTACTTGGAGTCGGCCAGGCGTATGAATCCGAGACAGGCCAGATGGTCTCTGTTCTTCTCCAGATTCAATTTTGTTGTTACTTTCCGCCCTGGGATCAAGAATGTGAAGGCTGATGCTCACTCTCGCTGTTTTCCGGGAGGAGGAAACTCTGAGGACCCGGGTCCCATTTTGGCGGAGGGGGTAGTTGTTTCTGCTCTATATTCCGATTTGGAGGCTGAGGTCCAGGCTGCCCAGTCTGAGGCACCTGCCCGTTGTCCCTCCGGGAAGTTGTTCGTGCCTCCTGAGCTACGTCACAAACTCTTTAAGGAACATCATGATACGGTTCTTGCTGGTCACCCCGGGAGTAGAGCCACGGTAGATCTCATTGCTCTGAGATTTTGGTGGCCGGCTCTTCGTAAGTCTGTGGAGGGTTTTGTGGCGGCTTGTGAGACGTGCGCTCGCGCTAAGGTCCCTCGTTCACGACCTTCAGGTTCCCTTCTCCCGTTACCCATACCTTCCCGTCCTTGGACACACCTGTCCATGGACTTTATCACGGATCTTCCTCGTTCCTCGGGGAAGTCGGTGATCCTGGTGGTCGTGGACAGTTTTAGCAAGATGGCTCATTTCGTTCCTTTCCTGGTTTACCCAATGCTAAAACGTTGGCGCAAGCTTTTGTCGATCATATTGTTAAATTGCACGGCATTCCCTCTGAGATTGTTTCCGATAGAGGCACGCAGTTTGTGTCCAGGTTCTGGAAGGCTTTCTGTTCTCGCCTGGGGGTTCGGCTGTCCTTCTCTTCTGCTTTTCACCCGCAGTCGAATGGTCAGACTGAGCGCCTCAATCAGAATCTGGAGACATATTTGCGCTGTTTTGTGGCAGAGAACCAGGAGGATTGGTGTTCATTTCTCCCTCTTGCTGAGTTTGCTTTGAACAACCGTCGTCAGGAATCTTCTGATAAGTCACCATTTTTTGGTGCATATGGGTTCCATCCGCAGTTTGGGACATTCTCGGGAGGGGCTCTTTCTGGTTTACCTGAGGAGGAGAGATTTTCCTCGTCTTTGTCTACCATTTGGCAAAAGATTCAGAGTAATCTCAGAAAGATGAGTGAGAAGTATAAGCGTGTGGCTGATAAGAGACGTGTGCCTGGTCCGGACCTGAATGTGGGTGATCTGGTGTGGTTGTCTACAAGAAATATTAAACTGAAGGTTCCCTCCTGGAAATTGGGTCCCAAGTTTATTGGGCCTTATAAAATGTTGTCAGTCATCAATCCTGTTGCCTTCCGCCTTGATCTTCCACGGGTTTGGAAGATACATAATGTATTTCACAGATCTCTCTTAAAACCATATGTCCAGCCCACGGTACCCTCCTCTTTGCCTCCTCCTCCGATTTTAGTTGATGGCAATCTGGAGTTTGAGGTTTCCAGAATTGTGGACTCTCGCATTGTCCGCGGTTCTCTTCAGTACCTCGTTCATTGGAAGGGTTATGGTCCTGAGGAGAGGATGTGGGTTCCGATGTCGGACATTAAAGCCACTCGCCTTATCAGGGCATTTCATAGGGCTCATCCTGGGAAGGTGGGTCCTGGGTGTCCGGAGTCTACCCGTAGAGGGGGGGGTACTGTCACTACCAGAGCTTTGAGACATTCTCACAGCTCTGTGTCTCCACCCCTGTGATGATGTCACTTAGAGTTTGGAGGTGTTCTCACTGTTCCGTTTCTCCGCCCCTGTGATGAGGTCTTTACTCCCAGCTGTCTCTCCTGCGTTTGATTTCCCTGCCTTTAAATCACCCCTCCTCCTATTGCAGGGCGTGGATTATATTTCTCTTTTCAGTTGTAGCTCTGCCTTGAGTATCTTCACTTCTTAAGCTACTAGTTCTCTGGACCTGTGTTCTGCTGCTGCAAGCACTCCGGATATTGCCAGCGGCCCTTGGATCCGTCTTCTCTGCGGCTGCAGCTCCATCAGCTAAGTGTGCAGACTTTGTTGTGTACCTGGTGATTTCCTGACTGGATCTCAGGTGGCCACGGTTCCCTCCATATTCTGAGCAGGGCATCGGTGGCCGTGCCCCTTCCACTATTGTAGGGGTTACAGGGCTCATCAGTCTAAGGTACGCGGGCATGCCTCGTTCCACCATTTGGATCCGGGCATGTGCTTTAGCAGCATAGGGAGAGTGTTGAGGGTCTGACAGGGGTCACCCTTTCTCTTCCCTAGTTTGGGTCCGGTCAGTAGCTCTTCTTACTGTGTATGCTCTGGTTACCCTTAAACAGCCGTGACAACTAGTCCTTCCTACCATTCCAAAAATAAATCTAGCCTATGAATAAAGTCTGAATAAACCAGCTTCAGCAAACTATACTTTGCTGAAATCATACAGCCTCCCGGATTCCTTGTATCTCACCCATCTGAGCAATCTAGGTGAGATATAAATCTCCTCAAATACTTTACCAAAAATATTGTTACATGGGGCTGAGCATTTTCTGGCTGTTAATCAGCGTGTATGTTCAGAAGCTATTTGCCATTGTTGAGCAAATCTTCTGTGCTGTCTGCATAGGGTGGGGATGGGGGGTCATGTAACTGAGCACATCACTCAGCCTGCTTCATTAAATAACACTGCACCTGCACTAAAAGTCCAACAGCGCAAGTGCAGATGGCATATACAGTGCATTTGGAAAGGCTACAGACTGAATGATTTTCCTGGACACATGATGATCCATCAGAAAACATTTTATATGCAGGACCCCCTTGTGGACAGCACCAAAAGATGGCCAACAATGGACATACTTTATGAAATATAGAAAATGGGGCAGGATTTCAACAAAGCCCAGGGCTTTGCTACAGTATTAAAAGATCCGAGGCGTAAGACGCAATGCATATTTGCCAAATTCTCGAAGTACATAAAATATAAAAGGGGAGACAAGAGGCAGCACCACAAGTGCGGTGTCAGTAGGAAGGGCTGGAGTATAAAAGCATATTATGACATGGTGTTGTGGTGCAGTGGTTTTGGCGTGTAGGCTGGTGGCAGGATTACAAATGTTTCTTTGTAAAGTGATTGACATCTTCATTTTCGTTACTTTGTAATCAGCAGGTGGTTTTGATTTTTCCATTCTTTTTATTCCTATGGCGCGATGTCATATCTCCACATGCGGTGGATCTGACTTCACTATTACATTATTTTATTCATGTGGAAAGATTATTAAGTATACATCGTTGTCACTTTCAATGATAGTCTTTATAAGAATGTTGGTATTCAGCTGTTTTCTCAAGTACTGAATGTGTACATAACTATGCGTGCTCGTGCTGTAGGGATTATTATTATGCGGCATCAGAGAATATCATAATGTGGCATACTGTATATTCTATTTGATATTTAACAATATAATCTATATATATGGTCTAATTGTGGCCTCTTATATGTGTGCTACATTCATTTATATAATACATGGTATTTCACTGCCTATGGTCGATAGAACAGATACTAAAAAATAATCAAAAATCACAACACCGCAATCAAAGATAATAAAAATAGGAGATAAAATAGATGTATATAATAAAAGCATGTCTGCGTGTCAGGGTGTATCAATTACTGACCACCAGTGTATGTTCCCATACTGATAAGGGTGGGTTCACACTAGCTTTAGGGATTCCGTTATGGCTTTCCGTTATAATGGAAAATAACGGAATCCATAACACGGAAGGACGGATCCGTTCTTCTGCCCATAGACTTGTATTATGACGGAATGCAAAACAGAAGCCTTTAAAAGGCATTCCGTTTGCTTTCTGTCCTAATAGAAGTCTATGGGATTTAAAACGGATCCGTCTGGGTCCCGTTATGCAAGACGGAAAACAAAGTTGTTTTCCATCTTGCATAACGGGACCCAGATGGATCTGTTATGCTTTCCCATAGACTTTTATTAGGACGGAAAGCAAACAGAATGCCTTTTAAAGGCTTCTGTTTTGCATTCTGTCTGGGCATTCTGTTATTTTCAGTTTTAACCATGTTATAACTGAAAGCCATAACGGAATCCCTAACACTAGTGTGAACCCACCCTAAGGTACATTATCAGATAATTAATGATTAGTAAAAGATAATACACAGGTGTTGGTATATATACAGTAGATTGCAACTGTGAAGATAGATAAAATATATGTGGATATTATCCCTGTGGGTGGTCTCAAACATATATACAAAATGTATAACTATATACTGTGACACAGTGAGAGGTTTGGTCTGGGAAAACAGGTATTTTCCCCCCAGCGTGTGCTGCTGGACTGATTTATAGTCAGGTAAAGTCAAATACCGGACCGGATTTTAAATGCCGGTCAGGGTTTTGGCAGCACCTGGCTGTCCCTAAATAGGCAGCTGGGCTCAGAAGCCAGGTCTACGGGTTAGGACCTGGGAGCCTTGTGTCTGGATGAAGGTTTGCTACCTGTTTGGCGTAAAAACAGGTTGGTGCTGCTATCAGCAAGGACTCTTTAAGGCTACTTTCACATTTGTGTTCGGGGCTCCGCTTGTGAGTTCCGTTTAAAGGCTCTCACAAGCGGCCCCAAACGGATCCGTCCAGCCCTAATGCATTCTGAGTAGATGCGGATCCGCTCAGAATGCATCAGTCTGGCAGCGTTTGGGCTCCGCTCCGCTCAGCAGGCGGACACCTGAACGCTGCTTGCAGCGTTCGGGTGTCCGCCTGGCCATGCGGAGGCAAACGGATCCATCCAGACTTACAATGTAAGTCAATGGGGGCGGATCCGTTCAAAGGTGACACAATATGGTGCATTTTTCAAATGGATCCGCCCCCCATTGACTTTAAATGTAAAGTCTGGACGGATCCATTTGCATTATAATTTTTTTTTTTTGTTCATGGTAATGCAAACGGATCCGTTCTGAACGGATCTAAGCGTTTGCATTATAGGTGAGGATCCGTCTGTGCAGATACCAGACGGATCCGCACCTAAACGCAGGTGTGAAAGTAGCCTAAGGCCTCATGCACACGACAGTTTTTTTTTTTTTAAGGTCCGCAAAAACGGGGTCCGTGATCCGTGACCGTTTGTTTCTTCCTTGATTTTTGGAGGATCCACGGACATGAAAAAAAGTTTTGATGTCCGCCTGGCCGTGCGGAGCCAAACGTATCCGTCCTGAATTACAATGCAAGTCAATGGGGACGGATCCGTTTGACATTGACACAATATGGTGCAATTGCAAACGGATCCGTCCCCATTGACTTTCAATGTAAAGTCGAGTCCCTTTTATACCATCGGATTGGAGTTTTCTCCAATCCAATGGTTTATTTTAACTTGAAGAGTCCCCATCACCAAGGGAACGCCTCTATGTTAGAATATACTGTCGGATATGAGTTAGATCGTGATACTCAGATCCGACAGTATATTCTAACACAGAGGCGTTCCCATGGCGATAGGGACGCTTCTAGTTAGAATATACTACAAACTGTGTACATGACTGCGACCTGCTGCTTGGCAGCCCCTGATCTCTTACAGGGGGCCGTGATCAGCACAATTAACCCCTCAGGTGCCGCAGAGTGTTCATCGCTCCTCAGAGTGTCGATATCTGCAGTTAAGGCGAGGTAGTCTGCTACCTGTCGGTCGAGTCGTTCTCTGAGGGTGGACCCCGAAGGGCTGTGGCGATGCGTACGACTTAAAAAGCTCTGCATGTCCTCCATCAACAACACGTCTGTAAAGCGTCCTGTCCTTGCCGGTGTGGTCATGGTAGGAGGAGGATTACTTTCACCTCTTCCCCTGTTAGATTCCCGTTGTGCTGTGACATCACTCTTATACGCTGTGTAAAGCATACTTTTTAACTTGTTTTGGAACTGCTGCATACTTTCCGGTAACATTTCAGCCACTCTCTGCTTATACCGGGGGTCTAGTAGCGTGGCCACCCAGTACAGGTCGTTCTCCTTCAGCCTTTTTATATGAGGGTCCCTCAACAGGCACGACAGCATAAAAAAAACCATTTGCACAAGGTTGGATGCCAAGCTACTAATGTCCCGTTCCTCATCCTCACTGATCTCAGTGAAGGTATGTTCTTCCCCCCAGACACGTACAACACCACGGATACCAGATAGGTGACAATGAGCACCCTGGTATGCCTGCTGTGGTTGGTCTTCCTCCTCCTCAAAGCCACATTCCTCCTCTGACTCCTTTTCCTCAGACTCCTCTTCCAGCGTTGTCACAGGTCCATCAAGTGATGCTGATAAGGCCGTTTCTGGTGGTGATGGTGACCACAACTCTTTCTCTTCACGCTCATCTACGGCCCGATCCAGCACTCTTCGCAGGGCACGCTCCAGGAAGAAAACAAATGGGATGATGTCGCCGATGGTGCCTTCAGTGCGACTGACTAGGTTTGTCAACTCCTCAAAAGGACGCATGAGCCTACAGGCATTGCGCATGAGCGTCCAGTAACGTGGCAAAAAAAATACCCAGCTCCGCAGAGCCTGTCTTAGCACCCAGGTCACATGCTGTTTTGCCGCTGAATATCTGAAAAGTGCACCATGGCCGTGTAGGAATGCCTGAAATGGGCACACACTTTCCTGGCCTGCTTGAGGACGTCCTGTAAGCCTAGGTACTTATGCACAAAGCGTTGTACGATCAGATTCAACACATGTGCCATGCACGGCATATGTGACAACTTGCCCAAATTCAATGCCGCAAACAAATTGCTTCCGTTGTCACACACCACTTTGCCGATCTCCAGTTGGTGCGGAGTCAGCCACTGATCCACCTATGCGTTCAGAGCGGACAGGAGTGCTGGTCCGGTGTGACTCTCTTCTTTCAGGCAAGTCAACCCTAAGACGGCGTGACACTGTCGTATCCGGGATGTGGAATAGCCCCTGGGGAGCTGTGGGGGTGCAGTTGATGTGGAGCAAGACGCAGCAGCAGAAGAGGACTCAGCCGAGGAGGTTAGTGAAGAGGATGGAGTAGGAGTAGAGAAGGTGGCAACAGGCCTGCCTGCAAGTCGTGGCGGTGTCACCAACTCCTCTGCAGAGCCATGCATTCCATGCTTGGCAGCTGTCAGTAGGTTGACCCAATGCGCAGCGTACATGATATACCTACCCTGACCGTGCTTTGCAGACCAGGTATCAGTGGTCATATGGACCCTTGCCCCAACACTGTGTGCCAGACATGCCATGACTTCCTTTTCCACAATAGAGTACAGGTTGGGGATTGCTTTTTGTGAAAATAAATTTCGACCGGGTACCTTCCACTGCAGGTGTCCCAATAGCTAAACATTTTTTGAAGGCCTCAGACTCCACCAGCTTGTATGGCGGGCTAGGGGGTGACTCTGTGAGATTGGCTTCTTACGCTCAAACATGTCCTTGAGAGACACCTGACTGTGGGCAGACTGCTCAAGGCGAGAGCGGAGTGGCGGGTGGTTGAGAGGGGGCAAGTAGGACAGCAGTGGTTGACGTGGCTGAAGATGCTGGACCAGGAGGAGGATGGCGGCTTTGAGTTTGTGTGCTGCTTGTACTCGTCATCATGTGTTGATCCCATAGGAGTTTGTGATGTGAGATCATGTGCCTTCGCAAAGCAATTTTACCTAGGTGGGTGTTGGACTTCCCACGACTCTGTTTCTTTTGGCACAGGTTGCAAATGGCATCGCTGTTATCAGAGGCAGACACACAAAAAAAAAATGACACACTGCTGAGCTTTGCAATTACGGCATTCTGGTGGTGGCAACAGCATGCATTGATTGGCGTGCTGTCTGGCTGACCCTGGCTGCTGATACATGCTGTCTGACTGTGCCTTTAGCTCCTTGCGACGACCTCCCCCTGCTTCCAACTTGTCTCCTCCTCCCCCTGTCTCCCCATCTGAACTTTCCCCCTGTTCTTCTCTTTGAGAGGGCACCCACCTGACATCCACGGACACATAGTCATCATCCACCGCTTCACTTGTATCTGACAACTCAGCAAAAGAAGGAGCAGTGGGTACAACATCATCACACCGTACGTCCATGTGTGTAATGCTGCCTGACTGAGACATATCCCTGTTATCTACATCCTCTGGCAATAATGATTGCGCATCACTTATTTCTTCCAACTGATGTGTAAATAACTCCTCTGACAGATCAAGTGAAGCAGCTGTGGTGCCAGTGTTGGTGGTGGCGGCGGCAGGCGGGCGAGTGGTAACTGGAGAGGTGCCCGAAGCTGAGCTTGAGGAGGATGGTGTGTCAAAGTTCCGAGCGGAAGCGGTAGAAGATTGGGTGTCCTGTGTTAGACAGTCAGCTATGTCCTCAGAACTTTTCGAGTTCAGGGTACGTGGCCTCTGAACACTGGGCATTATTCTAGGGCCAAATGAAAATCACAGCACCTTGACCACGACGGCCCCTGCGGGGTGGCCTGCCTCTGCCTGTCATTTTTTTTTAGATTAGTTGTACTATGGGTGAAAGCTACTGTGACACCAGATATGAGTGGTGTGACTGTTCACTGGCAGTAGTTGGCACAGTACACGCTGACGCTGTAGGCCTGACACACATGCTTGCAGGCAACTAACTGCAATTATATTACAGTCAAAAAAGTATTTTTAAATGTAATCTACTGTGACACCAGAAATGGGTGGCACTGTTCACTGGCAGTAGTTGGCACAGTACACGCTGATGCTAAAGGCCCAACACTCACGCTTGCAGGCAACTGCAATTATATTACAGTCAAAAAAGTTTTGTTTTTTTAAAATGTAATCTATTGTCTGTGACACCAGATATGAGTGGCACTGTGCACTGGCAGTAGTTGGCACAGTACAGTCGTGGCCAAAAGTTTTGAGAATGACACAAATATTAGTTTTCACAAAGTTTGCTGCTAAACTGCTTTTAGTCTTTGTTTCAGTTGTTTCTGTGATGTAGTAAAATATAACGACACGCACTTCATACGTTTCATATCGACAATTGCATGACATTTATGCAGAGTCAGTATTTGCAGTGTTGGCCCTTCTTTTTCAGGACCTCTGCAATTCGACTGGGCATGCTCTCAATCAACTTCTGGGCCAAATCCTGACTGATAGCAACCCATTCTTTAATAATCACTTCTTGGAGTTTGTCAGAATTAGTGGGTTTTTGTTTGTCCACCCGCCTCTTGAGGATTGAACACAAGTTCTCTATGGGATTAAGATCTGGGGAGTTTCCAGACCATGGACCCAAAATGTCAACATTTTGGTCCCCGAGCCATTTAGTTATCACTTTTGCCTCATGGCACGGTGCTCCATCGTGCTGGAAAATGCATTGTTCTTCAACAAACTGTTGTTGGATTGTTGGAAGAAGTTGCTGTTGAAGGGTATTTTGGTACCATTCTTTATTCATGGCTGTGTTTTGGGCAAAATTGTGAGTGAGCCCACTTCCTTGGATGAGGAGCAACCCCACACATGAATGGTCTCAGGATGCTTTACTGTTGGCATGACACAGGACTGATGGTAGCGCTCACCTTTTCTTCTCCGGACAAGCCTTTTTCCTGATGCCCCAAACAATCGTAAAGAGGCTTCATCGGAGAATATGACTTTGCCCCAGTCCTCAGCAGTCCATTCACCATATTTTCTGCAGAAGATCAATCTGTCCCTAATGTTTTTTTTTTTTAGGGAAGTGGCTTCTTTGCTGCCCTTCTTGACACCAGGCCATCTTCCAAAAGTCTTCGCCTCACTGTGCGTGCAGATGCGCTCACACCTGCCTGCTGCCATTCCTGAGCAAGCTCTGCACTGGTGGCACTCCAATCCCGCAGCTGAATCCTCTTTAGGAGACGATCCTGGCGCTTGCTGGACTTTCTTGGACGCCCTGAAGCCTTCTTAACACAATGATGGCTGCACGCGTTTCTTTGCAGGTCACCATGGTTAACAATGGAAGAACAATGATTTCAAGCATCACCCTCCTTTTAACAGGTCAAGTCTGCCATTTTAACCCAAATCAGCCTGACATAATGATCTCCAGCCTTGTGCTCGTCAACATTCTCACCTGAGTTAACAAGACGATTACTGAAATGATCTCAGCAGGTCCTTTAGTGACAGCAATGAAATTAAGTGGAAAGTTTTTGGGGGGATTAAGTTAATTTTCATGGCAAAGAAGGACTATGCAGGGGGGCGGAGCTAGCGCCAGACTGTGATGGCCGCATAGTCAGGAGCTCTCCGTACTGATCTCTGCACAGCACCAGCTAACACAAGCCGACAGACGAGACGATGGTCAAAATCGGTAACGCAAGGTCTGGGGAGAACCCTAATACCACTAAACCCCTAAATATAAGCGGAGACTTGGACAAATTTATAAAAAAAGGCTGCCGCTACAGTAGCGGCTAGAGAAACTAAAATGGCGCCGGCTACATTGCACAGGGCACGGGATCGCTCCTCTGATGTGTCCGAGGGGGAAAGTGAGGACTCTCAAAGCAAGACAGCTCTCCCCATAACCCGTCGATTCCTGAAACAGTCCCTCAGCAAGGCGATGGAACCGATACTGAGTGAGTTAATGGCTCTCCGCCATGATGTTCACCATATAGGCGACCGGGTTGTGGCCCTAGAATCCCGCCAAACTGCAGTTCTGGAACACCAGTCGGCCACGGCCTCTTCCCTACAGAAATGCCGCACTTACCTGAACGAGCTCCATAATGCTGTGGAGGATCAGGAAAACAGGGGGAGCAGAAACAACTTGCGCTTCAGGGGAGTGCCGGAATCGATCGAAGCAGTTAACATCCCAGCGGCGGTGATAGAGATATGCAGCTCCATACTAGGTCCAGACATGCCTATAGAGATAACTGTAGAAAGGGCACATCGGGCCTTACGACCAAAACCTAAACCCTCAGAGACACCTAGGGACATTATATGTCGGTTCCTCAATTACCAAACTAAAACGGCAATACTGGAAGCTGCAAGGAACACCCCCGACATGTCCTATGAGGGAGCCCCTATAGCCGTTTACCAAGACCTGGCTCCCTCGACCTTGAAGAAAAGGAGAAATCTGAAACCCATGACTGACTGGCTCAGAGCTAAGAAGACGCCGTACAGATGGACCTTTCCATTTGGGATCTCATTCTTTTATGAAGGACGCCGCCTTGCCATCTCATCCTTCATGGACTTGACTGGAGTATATGAACACCTACAAATTCCCCCACTTCCAATAGAAAACTGGGAACTTTACCAAGATGTCACAGACTTGCCAGAAGTTCCAAAGATCTCACCCTTTGAACCTTCACGCACCCCGAGGTCCCAGAAGACCAAGCGCAAGACCACTTGGATGACTCCGTAGATCCCGTCTACCCAACTATAACCTGATTGTCAGGAATAAGTTAACCACTTATATGCCCTCTCTTAACTCCCCTCTCCATGTCTTTTACTCACACTGTCCCCCACCTATACCTCTCCCTTCCCTCCCCCTCTCCCCCCTTCTATCTCAATCTCCTCTAGCAGCTTCAGTTAGTCTGTCACCTTGCCTCGCTGTTGAGGCTGTATTCCATGTGCTGTGAAGATCACAATAGGGTTTATACACCTTTTTCCCCCCTTGTGATCATTATCATACTTTTCAGTATGACCCATACAGATGGGCCTCTACTTTAATGTTCATTTAACAGTTTTATGTTCTTTTGTTTATTGTTGGTTAAAGGTACTCATCTTTGTCAACCCAACTTGCATGACATTGCGGAAGAATCCTCTGTCTCCTGCCTCACCTCTCCGGATCTATAGCTCCAGAAGTATTGAAAGGTGGGTCTCCGGGAGGGGGACCTGGCTGCATCAAGGTAAATTCCTTTACATCAGTCCACATGGCTGACTTATCATTTGCGTCCTTCAATGTTAAGGGCTTTAACTCCCCATCTAAGAGGAGCCAAGTCTTCACATTGCTACGCAAATCTGGGGCCAGCGTCCTCCTCCTTCAGGAGAGACACTTCAAATTTAATCATTATCCCAACTTATCCTTTTCCAATTACCCTCTTTGGTATCATTGTGGAGGCGACTCTGCTGCATCCGGGGGGGTGAGTATTGGATTCCAGAGGAGGATCCCCTTCAGATATATCTCCCACCTTCAAGATCCAGAAGGGAAATACATATTAGTTAAAGGTTCTATTGGTCCCCAAACATATACCATTATTAATTTGTATGCTCCTAACACGAGACAACACGTGTGGTTTACAAAAATTTTCCCCCTGATAGAATCCTTTGCGGAAGGTCTGACAGTAGTTGGAGGAGACCTAAATGTTACCCTAAATCCATTCCTTGATTCATCTTCCCACAGATCGGGTCTATCTTTTAGGACCCTACGCTTCATACGAGATGGCCTCTGGAATCTGCACCTTATGGATGTATGGCGCACATTCAATCCAGACACGAATGACTACACGTTCTATTCCCACCCTCACAAATCATATCACAGATTGGACTACCTCTTTGTGTCTAAGGAACACCTCCAGCTCTGTCATGGCCCCAAAATAGGCTCCATTCTTTTATCAGACCATGCTCCCATATTCCTATCGATCTCAGCACCGACACCCAACCCAAGCAAATTTAGATGGCGGTTAAACAAGTCTTTGCTGAACAACCAAGAGGTTAGAGAAAAGATATCTGACCTACTCCAGGAATATTTCTCTCTTAATAAGTTACCCGAGACTTCAGACCAATCGCTCTGGAAAGCTCACAAGCCTTACATTAGGGGACACTTCATTAGCCTTGGGGCATTCCTAAAAAAAGAAAGAAACAAAAAGATAAATTCCTTGAGCAATAGAATCTTCTCTTTAGAGAACCTACATAAAAAATCCCTTTCAGAATCCCACTTCACGGAGCTTTCATCCCTAAAAGCAGAATTGAAGTCCCTACTCCAACATTCTACTGCCAAATATTTTTTTAATTCACAACACAAATTTTATGCACATGGAGACAAAGCATCCAAATTTATGATGCGTAGAATAAAAGACAGACGAGCAACGAACTATATTCACCAACTAGAAACCCCCCAGGGAGCTCCCCTTTATTCCACAAAACTAATTGGTACCCAATTCCGCACATTCTATGAAACACTATATAATCTTCCCCCTTCCCTGAACCCAAAATCCCATTCGGACCTCATGGCTTCCTTCCTGGACTCAATCTCTCTACCCACTTTGTCTCCTGAAAATAAAATCAGTCTGGCATCCCAATTTACTCTTGAAGAACTAACTAAAGCACTAGCTCAATCTCCACATGGCAAGAGCCCAGGCCCTGATGGGTTCCCAGTGCAATACTATAAGACATACCAACAAGTGGTCCTTCCGCATCTGCTCTCAGTCTGCAACATGGCTCTACAGGGGAAACAGCTATCCAGAGATATGACAATGGCCCACATCACCCTAATCCCCAAGGAAGGGAAAAACCCAAAGCACTGCGCAAGTTATAGGCCCATTTCACTTCTTAACATTGATCTCAAATTATTAGCAAAAATGTTAGCAAACCGCCTTGCTACCCTTTTACCCCTGCTTGTGCATGGGGACCAGGTAGGATTTGTCAGAGGAAGAGAGGGCAGGGATAATACGTCCAGAGTCCTAAATGTGATATACCACTCTGTTCTACGCTCTAAACCGCTGCTCCTCTTAAGCACGGATGCGGAAAAAGCATTCGACAGAATTGGATGGAAATATTTGGAGCAAATCTTGTCTAGATTTGGCCTGCCTGGTCCCTTTGTACAAGCTACCTTCGCAATGTACGGTCAAGAATCAGCCTCAGTTCTGATCAATAGTGATTTAACTGACCCTTTCAGAATACAAAACGGCACCCGTCAGGGATGCCCCCTCTCGCCTTTGCTTTTTGTTTTAGCCCTGGAGCCCCTTCTTGCTAGACTGAGAGCAGACCGGAGCATCCATAGTGTAACATTGGGAGGCCAAGACCACAAACTTGCAGCTTTTGCTGATGACATCATGAATATGACATCCAACCCAAGCGTCTCGCTCCCCATAATCCAAAAATACCTGGATACGTATAGCCTCTTGTCCAACTTCAAGATCAATAAACAAAAATCCTTAGTAAAATGTATAAAAATTTCTCAACGAAACCAACTGAGCCTAAAAGAGAACTCTCCCTTCGATTGGTCGTCCCCCCTCATCACTTACTTGGGGGTCAAAATAAGCCCTAACCAGTCTGAGTTATTTGCACTTAACTACTTACCCTTATTACAATCCATCACAACTGACATAAATAGACTAAACATTCCTACTATATCCTGGTTTGGTCGTAAAAACCTTTTGGTTTCACTAATTCTACCTCGCCTTACCTATCTCCAACAGGTTTTACCCATCCCCGTTCCTAAGTCCTATTATGTCTCTCTCAGAAAACTTTTTAGCTCGTTCATCTGGAATCATAAGAAGCCAAGACTTTCTTATTCCCTACTGTCACACCCTAAACATACAGGGGGCATATGCTTTCCAGATCCTGAAACATATGGCAGGGCTGTTCTGTTATCCAGAGCAGTGGAATGGCTCAGAACACCTAACTCTAAATCTTGGGTAGCGATGGAACAAGACCTGGTAGGTCAACCCTTCCGCGCCCTTTTATTAGGGAACTCTAGCCCGAACAAAATCCCCACCTCCCCCTTTCCAGTAATACAAGCCACCCTTAATGCGTGGAAAAGCCTCCAATCCTCACATTGCGCAATACCCTTCCCCTCACCAACTTTGTCAGTAAGGGACATTTTGGGTACCTCTCTCCCAGCAATAAGAGACTGTACCCCACGTGACATTCAGGAATCCACCATCTCTATTTTCGCATTTCATCAGTCGGACGGTGCTTCCCCCACCACTAAAGAGATACAAACAAAACTTAGTCCTTATAAACAATTCCTACCGGCTATCTTATATTTACACTCTTATATTTCACTACATATTTTGAGCAGTGACCAGCTTAGACCCTTGGTCTGGGTAGAATCGCTCTTCACCCTCCCTAGCTCACCAAAAAAGTTAATTTCTCAGTTATATAAAAATCTTAATAACCCCCCGTCACTAGTCAAACCAGCCTTCATTAGAACTTGGGAAAAGGATTTGGGACTTGACTTCCCATTGCCCAATTTGTCAAAGGTGTTAATATCCCCGCATAGATCATCTCGATGTGTGCGCATACAAGAAAATGGTTATAAGCTTTTAACCAGATGGTACAGAACACCGGACGTAACATCGCTTTATTCAGACACAGCGACTGACCAATGCTGGAGATGCCTTGAGAGCAGAGGGTCATTTTTCCACATATGGTGGTCTTGTCCCTTGATTAACAGGTGGTGGAAAACCATATTCGACTTAAATAATTCGATCTGTCATACGAATATTCAGATGTCCCCCTCACTAGCTCTACTCAATATAGACGTCCAAACAGAACCTCCCTACCCCACCTTTCTCTATAGACAGTTACTGATTGCTGCTCGCCTGTTAATACCTAAATTCTGGTTATCAACATCAATCCCATCTTTAGAACAATGGAAACTTAAGGTCGACCAATTGTTCAGGTTTGAGGAAATTTCTTCCTGGGAAACACGTACTCACACCACATTCACTAAACATTGGAAGTTATGGTCTGAATATAGACACCCCCAACCTTCTTCTCCACTGTGAGAATAAATTTGGAATTCACTCTGATACGACTGTCAAAGCAAAACATACCTCCACCTTAGATTTGATATATCATATATGGGTTTACTGTCTCCTTGTATATGTACCTGTGCACTACTTGATATTGCTTTCTAGCATCATGGAATGTATTCAGATGTTCAAAATTTACGTCATGCTTGACGTATGAGATACCTATAAATGTACCTTGTTACGTTACTTTTTATGAATAAAAAATTTAAAAAAAAAAATAAAAACACTTCAACTAAAAAAAAAAAAAAAAAAAAAAAAGACTATGCAATTCATCTCATCACTCTTCATAACATTCTGGAGTATATGCAAATTGCTATTATAAAAACTTAAGCAGCAACTTTTCCAATTTCCAATATTTATGTAATTCTCAAAACTTTTGGCCACGACTGTACACGCTGACGCTAAAGGCCTGACACATTTTTTTAATGTAATCTACTGTGACACCAGATATGAGTGGCACTGTTCACTGGCAGTAGTTGGCACAGTACACGTTGACGCTAAAGGCCTGACACACACGCTTGCAGGCAACTAACTGCAATTATATTACAGTCAAAAAAGTTTTTGTTTTTTTTAAATGCAAGCTACTGTGACACTAGATATGAGTGGTGGCCCTGGGCAAGTGGGCACAGTATACGCTGTGGGCCTGACACACATGCTGGCAGGCAATTGCAATTAGATTACAGAGGAAAAAATTTAAAAAAGACTGATTTACTAGCCCTAAAAAGGGCTTTTTGGGGTGCTGTCAGGACGCTGTCCTTACAGCAGATCAGAAGAGTCTTTCAGGACTGGAGTGGACACTGAATACACTGCCTTAGCTATAGATTTCCCTATTAAATCAGCAGCATCTACACTGTCCCTCCTTTCACTAAGACTGCAGCTTCCGAATGAATCTAAGATGGATGCCGTCCTTGCTTTTTGCTAGGAGGTGGGAGGGTCTGGGAGGAAGGGTATGCTCCTGATTGGCTGGAATGTGTCTGCTGACTGTGATGTTCAGGGTCAAAGTTTGCTAATGATGATAAATAGGGGGCGGACCGAACATCGCATATGCTGTTCGCCGGCGAATAGTTAGGGACATCTCTACTTACCAGACAATCAAGCGTCCGATTACACAACAGTAAAGGGTGAGATTCTGGCAAGAATGGGGGGTGAATGTGTTGGTTCGGGCCCAGCGGGTGCATCAGTGGGAGTTTAACCCAGCTGAACCCACGAGACCTCAGTATTATGATCTGTTACACCGGTTGCAAAAATGGCTGCAGCCTGACGTGCAGAGTTCCACTGCTACGCTGGACCGTCTGTTGGCTGATGTATTCTGGAGGACTTTGCCGTACCCTCTCCAGCACTGGATCGGCCAGGTGTCTCCTGGTAATGCCCTTGAGATGGTAGACCTGGTGGAGCGCTATGAGGCTACCAAGACTCTACTGGGGGGTTCTTTTGGGAGGGGAGGCAGTCAAACCCTGGAAATTTTCACCACAGACGCGTTGACTGGTGCCAGCAAAACCCACCTGGGATATACCCCCTACAGACTTAGCTTTGATAGTCAACTGGCGGTGTCAGGAGACTGGCCACATAAGGGCCGACTGTCCCCATCTGGCCGAACCCATGGATACTAACTATGGCTACACCCACTCCTTGTTTGCCAGGAAGCTCTGTGCATCAGGTACCCCAGAGACTATAGACAATAGCCATGTGGCAGGCGCAGCACTATGAGTGCCTTTGCGCTGTGGCATTAGAAGAATTTTGATATCTTTTTTAGTCTAACCAGAATGTCTATTACTTTGTAATTCTTCTAGTGCCATTCTATGGAAAAAGCAGGTTTAACCACTCCAGGACCGCCGTACGCAGGATTGCGTCCTGCCGGCGGCCCTGCTCTTCTGGGTGGACACATATACGCGTTCTCCCGCGAGAGCCGAGATTTCCTGTTAACGCGCGCACACAGGCGCGCGCGCTCACAGGAACGGAAGGTAAGCAAGTGGATCTCCAGCATGCCAGCGGCGATCGCTCGCTGGCAGGCTGGAGATCCGAATTTTTTAACCCCTAACAGGTATATTAGACGCTGTTTTGATAACAGCGTCTAATATACCTCCTACCTGGTCCTCTGGTGGTCCCTTTTGTTAGGATCGACCACCAGAGGACACAGGTAGGTCAGTACAGTCGCACCAAACACCACACTACACTACACTACACCCCCCCGTCACTTATTAACCCTTTATGAACCCCTGATCACCCCATATAAACTCCCTGATCACCCCCCTGTCATTGATCACCCCCCTGTCATTGATCACCCCCCTGTCATTGATCACCCCCCTGTCAGGCTCCGTTCAGACGTCCGTATGATTTTTACGGATCCACGGATACAGCGGAAATTTTTTTTGTTTTTGTGTTTGTTTTTTCTTACCAAGTCTCATATTCCACTAACTTGTGTCAAAAAATAAAATCTCACATGATCTCACCATACCCCTCACGGAATCCAAATGCGTAAACATTTTTAGACATTTATATTCCAGACTTCTTCTCACGCTTTAGGGCCCCTAAAAAGCCAGGGCAGTATAAATACCCCACATGTGACCCCATTTCGGAAAGAAGACACCCCAAGGTATTCCGTGAGGGGCATATTGAGTCCATGAAAGATTGAAATTTTTGTCCTAAGTTAGCGAAAAGTGAGACTTTGTGAGAAAAAAAAACAAAAAATCAATATACGCTAACTTATGCAAAAAAAAAATAATAATTTCTAGGAACTCGCCAGGCCCCTCATTGAATACCTTGGGGTGTCTTCTTTCCAAAGTGGGGTCACATGTGGGGTATTTATACTGCCCTGGCTTTTTAGGGGCCCGAAAGTGTGAGAAGAAGTCTGGGATCCAAATGTCTAAAAATGCCCTCCTAAAAGGAATTTGGGCCCCTTTGCGCATCTAGGCTGCAAAAAAGTGTCACACATGTGGTATCGCTGTACTCAGGAGAAGTTGGGCAATGTGTTTTGGGGTGTCATTTTACATATACCCATGCTGGGTGAGAAAAAAATCTTGGTCAAATGCCAACTTTGTATAAAAAAAAATGGGAAAAGTTATCTTTTGCCAAGATATTTCTCTCACCCAGCATGGTTATATGTAAAATGACACCCCAAAACACATTCCCCAACTTCTCCTGAGTACGGCGATACCACATGTGTGACACTTTTTTGCAGCCTAGGTGGGCAAAGGGGCACATATTCCAAAGAGCACCTTTCGGATTTCACAGGCCATTTTTTACAGATTTTGATTGCAAGGTACTTCTTACACATTTGGGCCCCTAAATTGCCAGGGCAGTATAACTACCCCACAAGTGACCCCATTTTGGAAATAAGACACCCCAAGGTATTCCGTGAGGGGCACAGTGAGTTCCTAGAATTTTTTATTTTTTGTCACAAGTTAGCGGAAAATGATGATTTTTCTTTTTTTTTCTTTTTTCCTTACAAAGTCTCATATTCCACTAACTTGCGACAAAAAATAAAAAATTCTAGGAACTCGCCGTGCCCCTCACGGAATACCTTGGGGTGTCTTCTTTCCAAAATGGGGTCACTTGTGGGGTAGTTATACTGCCCTGGCAATTTAGGGGCCCAAATGTGTGAGAAGAACTTTGCAATCGAAATGTGTAAAAAATGACCGGTGAAATCCGAAAGGTGCACTTTGGAATATGTGCCCCTTTGCCCACCTTGGCTGCAAAAAAGTGTCACACATGTGGTATCGCCGTACTCAGGAGAAGTTGGGGAATGTGTTTTGGGGTGTCATTTTACATATACCCATGCTGGGTGAGAAAAATATCTTGGTCAAATGCCAACTTTGTATAAAAAAAATTGAAAAGTTGTCTTTTGCCAAGATATTTCTCTCACCCAGCATGGGTATATGTAAAATGACACCCCAAAACACATTCCCCAACTTCTCCTGAGTACGGCGATACCAGATGTGTGACACTTTTTTGCAGCCAAGGTGGGCAAAGGGGCACATATTCCAAAGTGCACCTTTCTGATTTCACCAGTCATTTTTTACACATTTCGATTGCAAAGTTCTTCTCACACATTTGGGCCCCTAAATTGCCAGGGCAGTATAACTACCCCACAAGAGACCCTATTTTGGAAAGAAGACACCCCAAGGTATTCCGTGAGGGGCATGGCGAGTTCCTAGAATTTTTTATTTTTTGTCGCAAGTTAGTGAAATATGAGACTTTGTAAGAAAAAAAGAAAAAAAAAATCATCATCATTTTCCGCTAACTTGTGACAAAAAATAAAAAGTTCTATGAACTCACTATGCCCATCAGCGAATACCTTAGGGTTTCTACTTTCCGAAATGGGGTCATTTGTGGGGGTTTTCTACTGTTTGGGCATTGTAGAACCTCAGGAATCATGACAGGTGCTCAGAAAGTCAGAGCTGCTTCAAAAAGCGGAAATTCACATTTTTGTACCATAGTTTGTAAATAGGGATGAGCGAACTCGAACTGTATAGTTCGGGTTCGTACCGAATTTTGGGGTGTCCGTGACACGGACCCGAACCCGGACATTTTCGTAAAAGTCCGGGTTCGGGTTCGGTGTTCGTCGCTTTCTTGGCGCTTTTGTGACGCTTTCTTGGCGCTTTTTGAAAGGCTGCAAAGCAGCCAATCAACAAGCGTCATACTACTTGCCCCAAGAGGCCATCACAGCCATGCCTACTATTGGCATGGCTGTGATTGGCCAGAGCACCATGTGACCCAGCCTCTATTTAAGCTGGAGTCACATAGCGCCGCCCGTCACTCTGCTCTGATTAGCGTAGGGAGAGGTTGCGGCTGCGACAGTAGGGCGAGATTAGGCAGATTAACTCCTCCAAAGGACTTGATTAACTGATCGATCTGCAGCTGTGGATCATTGAGCTGCTGATCCTCAATTGCTCACTGTTTTTAGGCTGCACAGACCGTTTGTCAGTCTCATTTTTCTGGGGTGATCGGCGGCCATTTTGTGTCTTGTGGTGCGCCAGCACAAGCTGCGACCAAGTGCATTTAACCCTCAATGGTGTGGTTGTTTTTTGGCTAAAGCCTACATCAGGGTGAAGCTGTCACACCAAGTGCATTTAACCAGCAATAGTCTGTTCATTTTTTGGCCATATACAAAATCAGGGGCAAGCTGCGCCTGTCACCAAGTGCATTTAACCCTCAATGGTGTGGTTGTTTTTTGGCTAAAGCCTACATCAGGGTGAAGCTGTCACACCAAGTGCATTTAACCAGCAATAGTCTGTTCATTTTTTGGCCATATACAAAATCAGGGGCAAGCTGCGCCTGTCACCAAGTGCATTTAACCCTCAATGGTGTGGTTGTTTTTTGGCTAAAGCCTACATCAGGGTGAAGCTGTCACACCAAGTGCATTTAACCAGCAATAGTCTGTTTATTTTTTGGCCATATCCCAGTCTAATTCTGTCACTAAATCCATACCGGTCACCCAGCGCCTAAATACTAGGCCTCAAATTTATATCCAGCTAAATCTGTCCCTAGTGCTGTAGCTGGGCGAGTTATTTAGTGTCCGTTCAAGCACATTTCTTGTTCTGGGTTGAAATACAATTCCCAATTTAGCAATTTCATAATTTAGTGGTTCCTGCTATATCAGAGCTATTTGAAATCTATCCCAAAAAGGGTATATAATATTGAAGGTGCACATTGGGTCATTCAGAATAACTTCACACACACGCTTCTGTGCATTTCCAAGTCTAATTCTGTCACTAAATCCATACCGGTGACCCAGCGCCTAAATACTAGGCCTCAAATTTAAATCCCTCTAAATCTCTCGTTACCCACCGCTGTACTGTTGTTGCTGGGCAAGATATTTAGTGTCCGTCAAAGCACATTTTTTGTTCTGGGTTGAAGTACAATTCCCAATTTAGCAATTTCATAATTTAGTGGTTTCTGCTATATCAGAGCTATTTGAAATCTATCCCTAAAAGGGTATATAATATTGAAGGTGCACATTGGGTCATTAAGAATAACTTCACACACACGCTTCTGTGCATTTCCAAGTCTAATTCTGTCACTAAATCCATACCGGTGACCCAGCGCCTAAATACTAGGCCTCAAATTTAAATCCCTCTAAATCTCTCGTTACCCACCGCTGTACTGTTGTTGCTGGGCAAGATATTTAGTGTCCGTCAAAGCACATTTTTTGTTCTGGGTTGAAGTACAATTCCCAATTTAGCAATTTCATAATTTAGTGGTTTCTGCTATATCAGAGCTATTTGAAATCTATCCCTAAAAGGGTATATAATATTGAAGGTGCACATAGGGTCATTCAGAATAACTTCACACACACGCTTCTGTGCATTTCCAAGTCTAATTCTGTCACTAAATCCATACCGGTGACCCAGCGCCTAAATACTAGGCCTCAAATTTATATCCCGCTAAATCTCTCGTTACCGCTGTACTGTTGTTGCTGGGCAAGATATTTAGTGTCCGTCAAAGCACATTTTTTGTTCTGGGTTGAAGTACAATTCCCAATTTAGCAATTTCATAATTTAGTGGTTCCTGCTATATCAGAGCTATTTGAAATCTATCCCAAAAAGGGTATATAATATTGAAGGTGCACATTGGGTCATTCAGAATAACTTCACACACACCCGCTACTGTGTATTTCCAAGTCTAATTCTGTCACTAAACCCATACCTGTCACCCAGCGCCTAAATACTAGGCCTCAAATTTAAATCCCTCTAAATCTCTCGTTACCGCTGTACTGTTGTTGCTGGGCAAGATATTTAGTGTCCGTCAAAGCACATTTTTTGTTCTGGGTTGAAGTACAATTCCCAATTTAGCAATTTCATAATTTAGTGGTTTCTGCTATATCAGAGCTATTTGAAATCTATCCCTAAAAGGGTATATAATATTGAAGGTGCACATAGGGTCATTCAGAATAACTTCACACACACGCTTCTGTGCATTTCCAAGTCTAATTCTGTCACTAAATCCATACCGGTCACCCAGCGCCTAAATACTAGGCCTCAAATTTATATCCCGCTGAATTTGAATACAATACATTGGGCCAAATAATATATTTGTTGTTGTGGTGAACCATAACAATGAGAAAAACATCTAGTAAGGGACGCGGACGTGGACATGGTCGTGGTGGTGTTAGTGGACCCTCTGGTGCTGGGAGAGGACGTGGCCGTTCTGCCACATCCACACGTCCTAGTGTACCAACTACCTCAGGTCCCAGTAGCCGCCAGAATTTACAGCGATATATGGTGGGGCCCAATGCCGTTCTAAGGATGGTAAGGCCTGAGCAGGTACAGGCATTAGTCAATTGGGTGGCCGACAGTGGATCCAGCACGTTCACATTATCTCCCACCCAGTCTTCTGCAGAAAGCGCACAGATGGCGCCTGAAAACCAACCCCATCAGTCTGTCACATCACCCCCATGCATACCAGGGAAACTGTCTCAGCCTCAAGTTATGCAGCAGTCTCTTATGCTGTTTGAAGACTCCGCTGGCAGGGTTTCCCAAGGGCATCCACCTAGCCCTTCCCCAGCGGTGAAAGACATAGAATGCACTGACGCACAACCACTTATGTTTCCTGATGATGAGGACATGGGAATACCACCTCAGCATGTCTCTGATGATGACGAAACACAGGTGCCAACTGCTGCGTCTTTCTGCAGTGTGCAGACTGAACAGGAGGTCAGGGATCAAGACTGGGTGGAAGACGATGCAGGGGACGATGAGGTCCTAGACCCCACATGGAATGAAGGTCGTGCCACTGACTTTCACAGTTCGGAGGAAGAGGCAGTGGTGAGACCGAGCCAACAGCGTAGCAAAAGAGGGAGCAGTGGGCAAAAGCAGAACACCCGCCGCCAAGAGACTCCGCCTGCTACTGACCGCCGCCATCTGGGACCGAGCACCCCAAAGGCAGCTTCAAGGAGTTCCCTGGCATGGCACTTCTTCAAACAATGTGCTGACGACAAGACCCGAGTGGTTTGCACGCTGTGCCATCAGAGCCTGAAGCGAGGCATTAACGTTCTGAACCTGAGCACAACCTGCATGACCAGGCACCTGCATGCAAAGCATGAACTGCAGTGGAGTAAACACCTTAAAACCAAGGAAGTCACTCAGGCTCCCCCTGCTACCTCTTCTGCTGCTGCCGCCTCGGCCTATTCTGCTGCTGCCGCCTCGGCCTCTTCCTCCGCCTCTGGAGGAACGTTGGCACCTGCCGCCCAGCAAACAGGGGATGTACCACCAACACCACCACCACCACCTCCGTCACCAAGCGTCTCAACCATGTCACACGCCAGCGTTCAGCTCTCCATCTCACAAACATTTGATAGAAAGCGTAAATTCCCACCTAGCCACCCTCGATCCCTGGCCCTGAATGCCAGCATTTCTAAACTACTGGCCTATGAAATGCTGTCATTTAGGCTGGTGGACACAGACAGCTTCAAACAGCTCATGTCGCTTGCTGTCCCACAGTATGTTGTTCCCAGCCGGCACTACTTCTCCAAGAGAGCCGTGCCTTCCCTGCACAACCAAGTATCCGATAAAATCAAGTGTGCACTGCGCAACGCCATCTGTAGCAAGGTCCACCTAACCACAGATACGTGGACCAGTAAGCACGGCCAGGGACGCTATATCTCCCTAACTGCACACTGGGTAAATGTAGTGGCAGCTGGGCCCCAGGCGGAGAGCTGTTTGGCGCACGTCCTGCCGCCGCCAAGGATCGCAGGGCAACATTCTTTGCCTCCTGTTGCCACCTCCTCCTTCTCGGCTTCCTCCTCCTCTTCTTCCACCTGCTCATCCAGTCAGCCACACACCTTCACCACCAACTTCAGCACAGCCCGGGGTAAACGTCAGCAGGCCATTCTGAAACTCATATGTTTGGGGGACAGGCCCCACACCGCACAGGAGTTGTGGCGGGGTATTGAACAACAGACCGACGAGTGGTTGCTGCCGGTGAGCCTCAAGCCCGGCCTGGTGGTGTGTGATAATGGGCGAAATCTCGTTGCAGCTCTGGGACTAGCCAATTTGACGCACATCCCTTGCTTGGCGCATGTGCTGAATTTGGTGGTGCAGAAGTTCATTCACAACTACCCCGACATGTCAGAGCTGCTGCATAAAGTGCGGGCCGTCTGTTCGCGCTTCCGGCGTTCACATCCTGCCGCTGCTCGCCTGTCTGCGCTACAGCGTAACTTCGGCCTTCCCGCTCACCGCCTCATATGCGACGTGCCCACCAGGTGGAACTCGACCTTGCACATGCTGGACAGACTGTGCGAGCAGCAGCAGGCCATAGTGGAGTTTCAGCTGCAGCACGCACGGGTCAGTCGCACTACAGAACAGCACCACTTCACCACCAATGACTGGGCCTCCATGCGAGACCTGTGTGCCCTGTTGCGCTGTTTCGAGTACTCCACCAACATGGCCAGTGGCGATGACACCGTTATCAGCGTTACAATACCACTTCTATGTCTCCTTGAGAAAACACTTAGGGCGATGATGGAACAGGAGGTGGCCCAGGAGGAGGAGGAGGAGGATGAGGAAGAGGGGTCATTTTTAGCACTTTCAGGCCAGTCTCTTCGAAGTGACTCAGAGGGAGGTTTTTTGCAACAGCAGAGGCCAGGTACAAATGTGGCCAGCCAGGGCCCACTACTGGAGGACGAGGAGGACGAGGATGAGGAGGAGGTGGAGGAGGATGAGGATGAAGCATGGTCACAGCGGGGTGGCACCCAACGCAGCTCGGGTCCATCACTGGTGCGTGGCTGGGGGGAAAGGCAGGACGATGACGATACGCCTCCCACAGAGGACAGCTTGTCCTTACCCCTGGGCAGCCTGGCACACATGAGCGACTACATGCTGCAGTGCCTGCGCAACGACAGCAGAGTTGCCCACATTTTAACCTGTGCGGACTACTGGGTTGCCACCCTGCTGGATCCACGCTACAAAGACAATGTGCCCACCTTACTTCCTGCACTGGAGCGTGATAGGAAGATGCGCGAGTACAAGCGCACGTTGGTAGACGCGCTACTGAGAGCATTCCCAAATGTCACAGGGGAACAAGTGGAAGCCCAAGGCCAAGGCAGAGGAGGAGCAAGAGGTCGCCAAGGCAGCTGTGTCACGGCCAGCTCCTCTGAGGGCAGGGTTAGCATGGCAGAGATGTGGAAAACTTTTGTCAACACGCCACAGCTAACTGCACCACCACCTGATACGCAACGTGTTAGCAGGAGGCAACATTTCACTAACATGGTGGAACAGTACGTGTGCACACCCCTCCACGTACTGACTGATGGTTCGGCCCCATTCAACTTCTGGGTCTCTAAATTGTCCACGTGGCCAGAGCTAGCCTTTTATGCCTTGGAGGTGCTGGCCTGCCCGGCAGCCAGCGTTTTGTCTGAACGTGTATTCAGCACGGCAGGGGGCGTCATTACAGACAAACGCAGCCGCCTGTCTACAGCCAATGTGGACAAGCTGACGTTCATAAAAATGAACCAGGCATGGATCCCACAGGACCTGTCCGTCCCTTGTCCAGATTAGACATTAACTACCTCCCCATAACCATATATTATTGGACTCCAGGGCACTTCCTCATTCAATCCAATTTTTATTTTCATTTTACCATTATATTGCGATGCTACCCAAAGTTGAATGAACCTCTCCTCTGCCTGTGTGCTAGGCCTAAATATATGCCAATGGACTGTTGCAGTGGTGGCTGACATGAAGCCTGATTCTCTGCTATGACATGCAGACTAATTCTCTGCTGACATGAAGCCAGATTGTCTGTTACGGGACCTCTCTCCTCTGCCTGGGTGCTGGGCCTAAATTTATGACAATGGACTGTTGCAGTGGTGGCTGACGTGAAGCCTGATTCTCTGCTATGACATGCAGACTGATTCTCTGCTGTCATGAAGCCAGATTGTCTGTTACGGGACCTTTCTCCTCTACCTGGGTTCTGGGCCTAAATTTATGAAAATTGACTCTTACAGTGGTGGGTGACGTGAAGCCTGATTCTCTGCTATGATATGAAGACTGATTCTCTGCTGACATGAAGCCAGATTGTCTGTTACGGGACCTTTCTCCTCTGCCTGGGTTCTGGGCCTAAATTTATGAAAATTGACTCTTACAGTGGTGGGTGACGTGAAGCCTGATTCTCTGCTATGATATGAAGACTGATTCTCTGCTGACATGAAGCCAGATTGTCTGTTACGGGACCTTTCTCCTCTGCCTGGGTTCTGGGCCTAAATTTATGAAAATTGACTCTTACAGTGGTGGGTGACGTGAAGCCTGATTCTCTGCTATGATATGAAGACTGATTCTCTGCTGACATGAAGCCAGATTGTCTGTTACGGGACCTTTCTCCTCTGCCTGGGTTCTGGGCCTAAATTTATGAAAATTGACTCTTACAGTGGTGGGTGACGTGAAGCCTGATTCTCTGCTATGATATGAAGACTGATTCTCTGCTGACATGAAGCCAGATTGTCTGTTACGGGACCTTTCTCCTCTGCCTGGGTTCTGGGCCTAAATTTATGAAAATTGACTCTTACAGTGGTGGGTGACGTGAAGCCTGATTCTCTGCTATGATATGAAGACTGATTCTCTGCTGACATGAAGCCAAATTGTCTGTTACGGGACCTTTCTCCTCTGCCTGGGTTCTGGGCCTAAATTTATGAAAATTGACTCTTACAGTGGTGGGTGACGTGAAGCCTGATTCTCTGCTATGATATGAAGACTGATTCTCTGCTGACATGAAGCCAGATTGTCTGTTACGGGACCTTTCTCCTCTGCCTGGGTTCTGGGCCTAAATTTATGAAAATTGACTCTTACAGTGGTGGGTGACGTGAAGCCTGATTCTCTGCTATGATATGAAGACTGATTCTCTGCTGACATGAAGCCAGATTGTCTGTTACGGGACCTTTCTCCTCTGCCTGGGTTCTGGGCCTAAATTTATGAAAATTGACTCTTACAGTGGTGGGTGACGTGAAGCCTGATTCTCTGCTATGATATGAAGACTGATTCTCTGCTGACATGAAGCCAGATTCTCTGTTACGGGACCTCTCTCCTCTGCCTGTGTGTGTGCTGGGCCTAAATATATGCCAATGGACTGTTGCAGTGGTGGCTGACGTGAAGCCTCATTCTCTGCTATGACATGCAGACTAATTCTCTGCTGACATGAAGACAGATTCTCTGTTACGGGACCTCTCTCCTCTGCCTGGGTGCCGGGGCCTAAATATCTGAGAATGGACTGTTCCAGTGGTGGGTGACGGGAAGCCAGATTCTCTGCTATGGAACCTCTCTCCAATTGATTTTGGTTAATTTTTATTTATTTAATTTTTATTTTAATTCATTTCCCTATCCACATTTGTTTGCAGGGGATTTACCTACATGTTGCTGCCTTTTGCAGCCCTCTAGCTCTTTCCTGGGCTGTTTTACAGCCTTTTTAGTGCCGAAAAGTTCGGGTCCCCATTGACTTCAATGGGGTTCGGGTTCGGGACGAAGTTCGGATCGGGTTCGGATCCCGAACCCGAACATTTCCGGGATGTTCGGCCGAACTTCTCGAACCCGAACATCCAGGTGTTCGCTCAACTCTATTTGTAAACGCTATAACTTTTACCCAAACCATTTTTTTTTTTTTTTTTTGCCCAAACATTTTTTTTTATCAAAGACATGTAGAACTATAAATTTACCGAAAAATTTATATATGGATGTCGTTTTTTTTGCTAAATTTTACAGCTGAAAGTGAAAAATGTCATTTTTTTTGCAAAAAAATCGTTACATTTCGATTAATAACAAAAAAAGTAAAAATGTCAGCAGCAATAAAATACCACCAAATGAAAGCTCCATTAGTGAGAAGAAAAGGAGGTAAAATTCATTTGGGTGGTAAGTTGCATGACCGAGCGATAAACGGTGAAAGTAGTGTAGTGCCGAAGTGTAAAAAGTGCTCTGGTCATGAAGGGGGTTTCAGCTAGCGGGGCTGAAGTGGTTAAAGAGCACACCAAATGCTTAAAATAACTTCTTTATTAACTTTAACTTTTCTTCATATATAACACTACTGCCTCCGCAGCAGATAGTTCATGTACAAAACACATGTTGAATAAAGTATCACAAAATGGCAGCATGCATAAGATGGTGGTTCAACTGTTCAATCTGTTCAACATAAAATAGTGGATATATTTCTATCTTCAGTATCTGTATTCTCACTTTAAGTTATTTAAGCACCTTTTGGTCTCTCTCAGAGGTATATCTGAGATTCAACCAATAGTTCTACTTGCTCTGCTTGGTTTGCAGTTTGCTCAATACACTTGCTTTGAGCAGTTCGAATGCTTTTATGCAATTTGGTCGCAATTTGATTTCTATGGCTCAGTATGATCTGGTATGAGTAGTTCGTAAATTGACAATTTGGTGGAACTGTAAAATACACATATAACTAGTCCAGTATACAGTTCTAATCACTACAACAATAGGAACATATAACTGTTCTAAATACCTATTTTGGCCTCTTGTTCCCATAAAACTGAACTCTCTCTGGTGAATAATGATTCTAGCTAGAGGATTTCCCACACAGGCTGTGTGTGAGGCTGGCTGTGATTGGCCAAGACTCCTGCTCAGTAACAACAGTTTAACTCTCTGCTTTCTGTTGTGTCTGCTGTGTCATTGAGCTTACCTTACATTAATATAAAGAATCTTAAAAGGCATATTATCTTTTTTGCTTGAACACAATATATAACTGTTACATGACATCCAAAAACATGAAGTCACAGTAAATAACTTTGCTTTTGTTTTCAACATATAAACATCTCAACTGTATTAAGGTCTAGCTGTATACACATATGAGCCGTATTAGCAAGCTAGGACAGGTTTTAGCTGGCCAGCTACAAGCCACCTATACCAGGTGGAAGTGAGAGATACTCTGGCGGTAGCTCTGCTGGACTCAGCGAGTCTGGTGTCCCTGGTAAGAGCTTCCCTAGTGCAGCCCGCAGAGTATTCTGGCCAAAAAGTCAGGGTCATGTGCATTCATGGAGACTTAAAGGACTATCCCACTGCCCTGGTGTCTGTCCACTTTGGTCAGCAGGTGGACCCACAAGGTGGCCGTCTCCACCAATTTAAATTATGAACTTATAATTGGGAGAGACTTCCCGGGTTTCACGGCACTTTGGCCTGATACGAAAGTAGCCAATACCCTTGAGAGTGGTGCAACCCCAGTCAAGTGGCCAGAACCCTGGGAACCTGAGACTGAAGGGCCAGCGGTAGGGGTGGCCTCCACTTTGGAAGAGGGGGAGACAACCCCACTGAGTGTAATGGTGGGAGACGTGTAGGATTTTCCGCCGGGTCCTGAGTTGGCAGACCTCAATGTCGCTGAAGAAAATTTCGATACAGCACAGCACCGGGACCCAATACTATCTAGGATGATATTGTCATCCACAGTACCGACTGGTAAAGTCACCTACCAAAGGTACAGGCTGTAGTGGACTCCCTTCGAAAGGCTGGACTAACAGCTAACCCAAAAAAATGTGCGATAGGGTTAGAGGAGACAAAATACCTGGGGTATGTCGTTGGGCACGGAGTCATCAAACCCCAAGTTAACAAAATAGAGGGGATACGGAATTGGCCCCGACCTACTATTACTAGGCAAGTAAAGTCGTTCCTGGGAATGATAGGATATTATATGAGGTTTTTCCCCCAGTTTGCTACGGTGGCCGCACCCTTGACAGGGCTCTTGAAGGGACACAATTAAGTGATGGTTTACTGGGATAATCAGGCGGAAAAGGCTTTCTCCGCTTTGAAGTCGGCCCTGTGTGTGTCCTCGGTTTAGGAGCATCCCGTTGTCTTCCTCAGCCGTAAGCTTACCGCAGCCGAGACCAGGTACAGTATAGTGGAAAGAGAGTGGAGGCTGAGACCTCTGTGTCGCACAGCATGGCGCTCAACGATGGTAGCCGGAAAAAACTTGTGCAATTTACCTACTGTGAGCAGGGATATTTCTGCCTCGCCATACCTGTTATTACCCTGTAGAACAGGAACAATAGTGTGTGTGGGAGATACAAGCTAGCCCGCGGTGCGACACAGGAGCTTACAATCTTACCAGACTATGCAGTACTATCCCCCTCCCCTTTCCCAAACTGTAATGTGGCATGTGCCTGATATATATCACTCCCGATAAACATGCTGGGGTAACTGGATATTATGGTGAAGTGCTCTCTGTTCTCCGAAGTGAACCAGAACTTTAACTGATAAGTCCTTGTGATAAACAAGCAGCAATTATTGATAGCCTGCCACTCAGATACACTAAGTAACTAACTACCAGCAGTTTTGATCTTCGTCTCTGGTATTTAGACGCCAATCTTATATTGAGGTGCGTGCTCTATCTCCACTGATGACTGCGAACAAAGGCTGATCCAACACACGCGCGGTACCGCTGTAACACCCCACAGTTGTGTTACTAGACGCCTCTACTCCGCTACCATCTCCTAAGAGCCTTTATAAGATCTTGCTCATGTCCTCCACAAATGTGCATATAAAACTATGTTAAACTTAATTGTTCATGTCATTTTCCTGGTGTACCAGCAGGTGGCAGCAACTCATTGGCAGACATAATCTTAATGTTATGGCAATTCAGAGTGGAACAATCCTGTTCTATTCTTCCCCTCCTTCTGTGGAGAAGTGGGCTGGACCCACATCCTGCATGTAGGGGTTGGAGAAGAAAGTTTAGGTCAGTGTGCCAGCCCCTGCCAGGGGAAGGCTGTTTGATAGTGTCCAGGAGAACTCCTTCTTTGGGAAGACAACAAGGTCGTAGTCTCCGCTGAGACGTGGCCATATACCCAGTCTGAGCACCTTTAGCTCTGCTGGATGAGGAGAGTAGAAACTACAGAAAAACTCCAAAGTTCCAGGAAGAAAGCATCCCCTGAGAATCCATCTGTGAGATAAGTCCAGGGGCCTAGGAGAAGCCATTTCCTCCTCAGCTAGTCTGTTAGTTACAGATAAGTGCAGAAGCTAATCCTGTTACAGAGCTACCAAGCAGAAGTTTATCCTGCAAGCTCCACATTTAAAGCAGAAGTATTCATTCCTGCCAAATATTGCCAAAACCTGCTGGGACCAAGAGACCAATGCTGTATGCTGTTTTGATGCAAGTTATTCCAAGTAAAGCAACGTTTGAACTTCCCCTAAAGTTCTGGACATCATTCCTTCTGCAAAATTCCTCTATTATGCCTACTATTACTACACTCAAATTTATTGCAAGTGAGCCTCGAGTCCGGACGTACTCGGGTAGGAGACACTGTGACACAACTACCACAGCACCACAGAGACATTATAGGCCATTACACCACTCTGGCATTCCTAACCTGGGACATGCGTTATAACACCTTGGAAGGGCCCTGGGATAGTACCCTGTGCACGCTGCAATTGGTGTCACGACAAATACAGAACATTCTCCACCCGTACCTGGCCACTGGCAGGGTCCGTTGCTTTGCTCTGCAGCTCTCATCAGTGATCCTGGCAGCTGTACTCCTCCTCCTGGACGAGATCTGGGTCCTTGACATGATCAGCTTCAGTTGGCTGCAGTCCTGGTTGCAAAAGGGTGATTCCACGCTTGAATGTTAACGGGTTTCTTCTCCAACACCCTTTTCAAGTCTACAACTAAGATGGACGCCAGCTTCCTTCCTCTAGACACAAGGCTCCACCCCTATGAATATTTAAATCTGAGCAGTCTGTTTAGCTAAGTGGAAAAGAATTGTGATGGCACACTCGCATTTGGATTAAATAGAGGGATGTTTAATGTTATATACGGTAAAATATTTGATATTTATTTAAATTACATAAAAATAATGATATAAAAATATAAGATAATCCTATATATATAATATTTGTTAAGATCAAGTAACTACTCTTGGTATTATTTAGTATAGAGTCTATTGGACAGAGGTATATATTTCAATGGGTATTGTTGGACAGGGAGTAGGATTCCCTAGAATCGAAAATGATGTCCACAAATGTTCAAAGAGTTCTTCAAGGAGGTCCTGGAATCAGTAAGTATACAGTCCAAAAAAGGCTAAATAGTTTGTTAGCTGCCTTTAGTTAAGTAGTGATGTTCTTGAGAAGTGTGCAATATATTCGCATATAAGATCCAATAAATATAATAGGAAAAAAGTGCCGTGCAAAAAATTGAAAAAAATTGAAAAAGATGTGCTCAATTGAGTAAAATACGTTGTGCACAACAAAGTTAATTTATAGCATATAGGTGTTCCTTAAAAATGTGTTCTTAAAAGCGTGATTCATACACCATATAGGTAATCTTCATATATTATAATGCTATAAAGTAGCTGCTTTTATGGATACAGCAATATTAGGTCCTGTGTTCACCGGATTTTCAAGTGTTGGTGTCCGCCTTTTAAAGAGAGAGCGACTCTCCTGGCAATTTTCCAATTCACTTGAATTTAGATGTAGATTGTCCCGATATATATGTTATATATAGCCGTTGTTGTGGGCAAAGTACATATGCTGTGTTATGGAGGAACAGTAGAAGATGTACGTCAGGCTGCATCATCACCACGTGCAGCATCACATGGTAAGGCAAGTGATCACGTGGGACGCCACGAAGGTCCTTGCAGAACGGAAGACGCCGTAACGAACTGAAGAGGGGTAAAGTAAATTACATCTTCTACTGTTCCTCCATAACACAGCATATGTACTTTGCCCACAACAACGGCTATATATAACATATATATCGGGACAATCTACATCTAAATTCAAGTGAATTGGAAAATTGCCAGGAGAGTCGCTCTCTCTTTAAAAGGCGGACACCAACACTTGAAAATCCGGTGAACACAGGACCTAATATTGCTGTATCCATAAAAGCAGCTACTTTATAGCATTATAATATATGAAGATTACCTATATGGTGTATGAATCACGCTTTTAAGAACACATTTTTAAGGAACACCTATATGCTATAAATTAACTTTGTTGTGCACAACATATTTTACTCAATTGAGCACATCTTTTTCAATTTTTTTCAATTTTTTGCACGGCACTTTTTTCCTATTATATTTATTGGATCTTATATGCGAATATATTGCACACTTCTCAAGAACATCACTACTTAACTAAAGGCAGCTAACATATACTATTTAGCCTTTTTTGGACTGTATACTTACTGATTCCAGGACCTCCTTGAAGAACTCTTTGAACATTTGTGGACATCATTTTCGATTCTAGGGAATCCTACTCCCTGTCCAACAATACCCATTGAAATATATACCTCTGTCCAATAGACTCTATACTAAATAATACCAAGAGTAGTTACTTGATCATAACATATATTATATATATATATATATATATATAGGATTATCTTATAATTTTATATCATTATTTTTATGTAATTTAAATAAATATCATCAAATATTTTACCGTATATAACATGAAACATCCCTCTATTTAATCCAAATGCGAGTGTGCCATCACAATTCTTTTCTATTTTAATATATCCTCACGGTTTTAGGTGTACCGGTGATTGAGCACCTCTACCCATACTGACCGTCTGGTGAGCCACAGAAACCCCTCTATTTATAGATAAGTGGGGCGGCCTCTTGTGGCCAAACAGCAAAATAACAGTGTTCCTGCAATAAGAGCTGTTTCACAATCTCACAGATACATACACAGAAGTAGGCCTCTATTACACTCCCGAATAGAAACCCTGGTGTGTGAATATCCAACACTGAACAACATTCTCCAAACTGGACTCAAAATTCTATGCTCATTGATTTTATAATATGTCTGTAATAGGATGAGCAATCCAACAGCTCCACAGAGCTCCAAACACTCCTCGTAATTAAAGGGGTCATCTGGAACAATTTTTCAAAGGCTCAGAGTGACATAAAAAATGCCATAATCACCTCCCCCGATCATTCACCACTCCCATTCCAACATTTGCTGGGTCTCTGCTTCCAGGGGCCTCTTAACATTCAGGGAATGTCTGCTCAGCTATTCGCTGGATGAGGCCAGTAATTGTCTGCAGCAGTCATGTGTTGATGTGACTTCATCACTGCAGCCCAGTAGACAAGAAGCATCTGAATGGAGGGGATTCAACAGTTACTGTATGTAATGCTTCTTTTGTTATTTTATGCCGTTGCCTGCATTTGCCAAATTTTTTATGAATATGGTTAGAGATG
Source organism: Bufo gargarizans (assembly GCF_014858855.1). Taxonomy (NCBI): domain Eukaryota; kingdom Metazoa; phylum Chordata; class Amphibia; order Anura; family Bufonidae; genus Bufo; species Bufo gargarizans. The sequence goes on from NC_058083.1 coordinate 145,044,459, forward strand.
AGCGAATTTTTTGAAAATAATATTTGGCCGGTTCGTCGAATAAAAAAAAAAAAATTAGGTTCAATCCGGATTTTTTGCAGTGAATCACGTTAAAAAAACGTCTATTTCCAGTCTGCAGAGAGCCTTTATAGTTGTGCAGAACACTGTGCCTTGCAGTAACACGCAGAGGGAGTCTGCTGTGGTAGCGAAACAATAATGTGAGTCAGTATGACATGCAGATGACAGGCATCGCTCTTAGAGTCACTGTACACTTGCTTCACTTATTTGGGCAGTCACGGGGCCAAAACTGACCAAACAACTCAAGTATGAACTCAGCCTTACAGGTCAATGTTAGCGCCAAGAAGAAGCGCACTCCTTTTACACAATGTCGTCAGCTAATTCCACATAGATGTCTGCATAACCTGTTCTATTAAATGCTTATACAAATAGAGCCCCCAGACAGAGTGGCGCAGTAAGTTTGTCTTGAAGTCACAGATTTTTTTGCCCTTCCTCTGATCCGTCAGAACAATAACCCCCAAACAACGGATCCTGTCTTTGGAGCAAACGAGGTGCGGAACAGCGTGACACCGCCATGCCCTGCACATATTGTATGCTGGAGGGGCACTGTGAATTGTCCCTGTTGTGGAGGCAGAGAACACGGTGGAGGATGAGGAGGCAGAGGAGGACATTGTCGCAGGACCAAGGGCGTGATGACCTGGAGGCGGAACCGGCGTCACCTGGCCAAGTTGCTGGTGTGGCTGTGCAGGAACAACATTTACCCAGTGGGCCGTAAAGGACATGTACTGTCCCTTACCGTAGTTACAGCCCCACACGTCGGCGCTGCCGTGCACTTTGGAAGACACCGACAGGCTCAAGGACTCACCTTCTGTTCTACATGCCTGTGCAGGGCTGGTACTGCCTTTTTAGCAAAGAAATGATGGCTTGGCACAAGCCATCAGTTCTTTTAAAGGTGCAGAGTCCACCACTTGAAAAGGGAGGGACTGCAGCACTAGCAACTTGGCCAGGAGCACGTTCAGCTTCTGCGTCGTTGGATGAGTGCACGCAAACTGTTGTCTCTTGGCAATCGCTTTGGTGATAGATTGCTGACGGAATGAGTGATGAGGAGGAGGAGCAGGAGCATCAGGACTGGTAGATGATGGGAAGGACAGGCAGCTCCTTTCGGCTGAGGTGGTGGAGCCTTGACTGCTTGAAATCGGCTGCGTGCCACTGGGTTCTCCTAGGCCACTTTATGTTGACGCTGCATATGTTGACGCAGGGCCGTAGTGCCAACATTGGCTCCCTGGCCACGCTTCACCTTCTTCCCACAGATTCTAACATATGGCCATGTTCACCTTCTCCAGCATCTTAACAAAAAAGTGCCACACCACCGAGTAGGTGATTTTACCCCCAACACTATGCACTGACTGACTGCTACTGGCGCTGCCTCCGTGAACCTGTGCACCAATACATCCCGGGCAGGTAGGCTCCTGCGAAGCGGGTGTGCAGCATGCCGGGGCTCCCTATGGATGATGTGGGAGTGAGAGTACTAGTGATAAGGTGTCGAGGATAGTTGTACTCACGGTTTAGTTGTTCCTTGGGACCGGCAGTGCAGTGGATGGGAAGACAGTACAAAATCCTCCCGGGTACTCTCGGTTGCAGGGAACACCAGCCAGATGTTGGTTGAGGTGCCCTTGATGGTAGCTAGTGTAAGATGCTTTTGCGACTGGGCCCCTGGTTCATGACGCCAGCACCATTAGGTGCAAATGTTGGTGGCAGTAGTTGAAATGATGATACAGTCTATAGACTAGAGCTTTTAACAAACTTCCAGTACCTTACTGAAGCTGTTCCACAGATCATTAACCCCTTAGTGACCAAGCCTGTTTGGACCTTTATGACCAAGCGCTTTTCTTCCTTTTTTCATGGTCTCGTTCCAAGAGCTATAACTTTTTTATTTTTTCGTCTATATAGCTTTATGAGGGCTTGTTTTTTACAGGACAAGTTGTAGTTTTTGACACCATTTTGGGGTACACATAACTTTCTGATTAACTTTTATTAACTCTTTCTGGGAGGGAGATGGGGAAAAATAGCAATACCGCCACTGCAATTTGACATTATAAATTTTACCGCGTTAATTTTTCGGTACAAATAACATATCTTTATTCTCTGGGTCAGTACGATTACAGTGATACTAAATACTTATAATTTTTTTTTTAAGTTTTACTACTTTTTTTCCAATAAAACCCCTTTTATTAACCCCAAAAGTGATTTTGCATTGCCACTTCACAAGACCCATAACTTTTATTTTTTATTTTTCTATGGAGTTGTGTGAGGGCTTGATTTTTGAGGGACAACTTGTATTTTTCATTGGTATCATTTTGGAGTAAATGCCGCTTTGTGATCGCTTGTTATTAAGTTTTTTTCGGTGGAAACTAAGAATAAATTAGAAATTCTGTCTTTATTTTTTTTTTTATTTTTTTTACGGCGTTCACCATAGGGGATAATTTATGTAATATTTTTGTAGTCCGGGGCGTTACGGACATGGCAATACCAAACATATGGGGGATATTCTCTTTTTGAAATTTTTTTCATTGAAAAGCGTATTTTCAATGAAAAAAAAGCATATTTTTTTATTTTATGGAATTTTTTTATTTAATAAATGTGTATTTTTTTTCAAATTTTTTTACTACTTAAAAGTCCCACAAGGGGACTATAAAATACTGTATTTTGATAGCTTTTAAAATGTAATGCATTATCTCTATAATGCATTACATTTCTATAGCAATACTGTTCAAACATTGACCAGCAGGCTGCGCCAGAGAGGCACAGCATTCTGGAGATAACTACAGACAGGCTCGGGGCCCTGATCGGAAGCAAGGTAAGCTTCCCAACACATCAGCACCCCGTGATAGCATTTTCGGGGTGCTGATGGGAGACAGAGGGAGCGCCCGGCATGTAAAGGGTTAAACAGCCCGGATCGGCACTTCTGCCCGGCTCTCACTGCACCGCTGAGCGGGAAATATATTTTACTTTTGACACTAATATATGACAAAAATGGCTGGAATTTTCACACTTCAAACAATAAGCCCTTTTTTCCCACTAATAAAAGCCAAAAAATGTTTTAGAACATATGACTGCACCACACTAGGGCAAATAAAACATATAAATATTTCCTTGTAATAATCCCTGTTAAGGCCTGTATCTAGCAGTACTTGCACCTAATAAGAACGGTTTGCTGGAATAACAGAGCTGTATAATGGCAATCTGTATCACCAGTCAGTGCAGCAAGGTGTAATAGGATTGTTCCTATTAACCAGGCTGTCACCTCCCTGACTGAACCCTGTTCTACATAAATGCAGTGGAATGATTCCTCCCTATCCTTTCCCTACACCTTGAATAATCTTTCCCTGCACTTGTAAATCTTTTATTTTTATTTTTATTTTTTAACAATGACAATTTTTCTATCACTGTTCCTAGCGCCTGCAGACACGTCTCTCCCTGCACTAAGTACGCTGGTGAATGGCAGAATCTAAAATGGCTGCTGTATTGATATGGCTGTGACCTCACAGGGCTGGCTAGCTGATGATTGGCTGGATGCATGTCAGTGTGGGTGATGCTACCTTCCCAGACTTCCTTTCTTTATGTCCTCATACCTGCAGCACAGCGCGAGGAAATTAGCATTCGGTGCAAATTGAATTTTTCCTGAAAGTCGTAACAAATTCCACTTCGTTAGCCATTTTAGGAAAAAATGCGATTCGTTACCACGAAGCGAGAGCAAATTCTGCTTCGGTGTGAATCGAATTTTTCCTGAAATTCAGATTGAATTCCACTTCATCAACTTCGATTCGCTCATCTCTAATTATGGTTAGTCCCTATAATTTTCTAACATTCAATAAAAGGAAATAATTTTAATTGTTCGAGATTGGCATGTTACCCTGTATTAAAATATCCCATTTCTCAAACAGGTTTGTCCTTGGTTATGTCATCAAATTTACTGTGCTGTATATTGTTACAGAACTAATGTAATGATAGGTGGGAAACCAAGAGGCTAAATGGAAAACATACCATGTAAGTGGAAGAAAATTAAAGCAGTCCCTGGCTTATCTGATCTAGCAGGATTTCTGAGGTATTGATGTCTGCAGCTGCTGCTCTAGTATAAGAAAGGCATTAAATTAATCTACCTTAGAGCAGACATTTTACTGCTCCAATTGGAAAGTATATCCTGCAGATGATATTAATGGACATATGGCTATATAACTTAAAGAAGAAAATAACATGGAGCATGTATCATCATTTTAATGTAATGGTTTGTCTAAAATAAGGCAGATCCTTTTAACCAGCTCTTTATAATCTCTTACAATATGTTAAAGGGGTTTTCTTATGATGACATTTATCCCGTGAAATATTGTTGAATGAATTGAAGCAGTCAAAGTGGAATTCGGTCCATATTTTAGGAAAAAAATTGATTCTAAATGAAGCCGAATTTCCTTGAGCTTCATGGTAACTAATCATTTTTTCCTAAAATGGAGGTTGGAGGCCTCATCCACTTGGTCGCACAGAGGCTCTCTGCTCTTCTCTAGATTGAAAAAGACCTGCACTAAGCAAAGCTGCCGAATCAAATTTTTTAAAACTTCGCTAATCTCTAACATGAAGTATACATAGGATGAGTCATAAATGCCTAACCTTTGGGGGCCTCGCCATTGGTCCCTAGAGATCACTAAAATGGCAGTCCCTCATACCTGCTCTTCACCTGACTGCAGGAGAATGAGTTTAAAGGGGTTGTCCGAGTTATGAAAAAAATAATAATATAGCACTAAAAATCTGATATATAACCGAGTTAAGCAAGTTTTATGCAACAAAAAAAAAAATCTATTTTTTTCCTCATTTCCCTGGTTCTTTTCCGGGCCTTTGTTTACATGCAATAAAAACAATCTCTGCCCCTCCCCCACTCTGCTAAGGGAGTGAATACAAGAGCTGCCCTGAGTGCTGGGAGACTCTGCAGCATGTTGCATGTGTAGAACTACATGTCCCAGCTGTATAATGACACTGCTAATACACACAGGATCTTCCCCCTACCTTCTTGTGCAATGCTCTCCCTAGTATATTAGCTCCAGTGCCCAGAATTGTGTCCTCACTGCCTGCAGAGCTGTGCAGCTGAAAGGGTTAAGAATCCCAGCAGAGAGTAGACATGGCCAGCACAGTGACATTTACAGGCTTGTAAATGACCTTTATCAGAGCAGGGAGAGAAGCTGACATCACAGGTCATGTGACCCTCAGTGAAATCTGAGAAACCAGCCACTGGAGATAAAGTGAGTGAATTGGAAAGCTGTTACATTTGCTTAGTTAGGAACATAGAACAAAAAAATAACTCGGATAACCCCTTTAAGTGAAATAGTAATCAAGGATGTCTATGGGGCTGAGAAAACAGTCAAGTACTTGCCTCTTTCAGCCTCTTAGATTTTGAATGGAGCAACATCACGCATTCAAACTCCTCCTCATTGTGGTCATGCAGTAATGAGGAACAGGGGACTTGGGACACCCATTTTAGTCATCGTACATTTCTTATCCATCCTATGGATAGGTGATAAACAGCTATTGAGGAAAAAATCCCTTTAATGGTACTACATAAAATCCACATTTTACACTTACTGTGCCAGGTTCGCTAGCAAAGATAATATTCCTGCTAACACTCCACTTTTTTGAACACTGTTGATAAGTTTTCTTCTTCTGAGTTCTAGTGGGTATGTCTGTTGTTCATCATTGAAGAAAGGGATACAAATGAGTTCTTAACAAGGTCTGCCTCTAAAACCACCAGATGTAAGGCAGCTATCCTATAAGGCAATGTTCAACCCTTTAATAGGCCTTGAGACATGACTGATATTAAATAAGCCAGCACCTCATCTGCAGACAGTTGTTTCGGGGTGATTACCCCTCATCAGAGGCGAGAGTACTGGCTTAACAGGATGAAAGGCCTAAGTCAGGATTTGGGGAGGGTACTATTTTTCCTTGGGGAGAAAGCACCTTAAATCGGCATGAGGAGACTTATAGGCCATACACGTTCCTCTGGAATTCTGGGAAGACAGGGATGCAAATGAGCTTTTACAAAGTCTGCCTCTAATGCCACAAGATGTAAGGCAGCTATCCTATAAGTAAATGTTAAACCTTTTAAGTAGGCCTTGAGAGATGACTTGGATATTAAATTAAGGTGCTTTCTCCCCAAGGAGAGATGGTACCCCCCAAAAAAAAATTGTGGTATGTCATATTCAGCTTCTTTTTCATAGATACTGGCTTTACTCAAAGCTATACATTACTCTCTTACCATGCTTCTATCTCTCCCCCTGAGAAGTACCATCCTGGTGGTCCCTGCCCCAGATAACTCTAAGTCAAATTCTTTCAATGGCACAGTGTCTCTACACAGTTTCCACATGCTATGGTTCCTGTACTCCCAAGCGTGGGAAACAGGATCTGTACAAGAAGCTGACTACTCTGAGAAGTCGCCAGGAACAATTTTTCCCATATATGAATACCATCTCTGCACGTCTGAACTGCATGGCAGCAGCTGTCCATCATCTTCACATCTTCTGAACACCCTTTCCTGCCACCCCCAAACACCCTTTCCTGCCACCCCCAATACTATACTGCAGAAACAGTCCCCCTGGAAATACTACTACCACACAGATAGTGCCCCCTTCAACAATTATTGGCACACAGTACTCTAAAAAATAACTGTGCCCAGACACTAATAGTATAAAGATAATGTCCCCCAAAAATAATTATGCTAAGCTGATACTGTGCCAGGGTGCCCCCAAAGTAACAAAGTAAAATCCCACCAATAGAAATAATTCTCTGCCAGAGCACAGTTAGTAGTAATAATGCCCCTATAGTGCCTATACTAGTTATCATATTCCTCATAGCCCCCCAGTAGTAGCAATGCTACCCATAATACCCCCTAGTAGTAATAATTCTCCCTATAATATGACAGTACATAAAATAATGCCAGCATTTGAGCTAATGTCCCTATAATGTATGCCAGCATAAAATACCCCTATATAGAGCCCCAGAAAATGCCCTCATCGTGATCCTCTCCCCCTTCCCCATAGTGTCCCCCATAATATGCCAGTAAAAAAAAAAAGCCCCTTCTTAGTGCCCCCCAGCAGATGCTCCTATAGTGCTCCTCTCCCCCATAGTGCCCCCAAATAATGCCCCATGGTGCCGCTCTCCCCTATAATGCCTCCCATAATGTGCCAGTAAAAAATGCCCCCTTAGTGCCACCAGATTCCATAGTGCACCCCATAATGTGCCAATAAAAAATGCCCCTTTAGAGCCACCACTTCCCTATAGTGCCCCCAAATAATGCCCCTATAGTGCCAACAGATGCCCCATAGTGCGCCTCTCCCCTATAGTGCCCCCCAAAATGTACCAATAAAAAAAAAATCCCCTTTAGAGCCCCCAGATGCCCCATAGTGCTCCTCTCCCCCATGGTGCCCCCCCATAATGGGCAAGAAATAAACGCCCCCAGAATGCCACCCCCCCCAAAATATGGGGCTGTAAGAAATGCCAGCTCCCCCTAAAAAGAAAAAACAAAACAAACCACTAATACTTACCTTCATCAGCAGTGATGCGATGCAGGCCTCTTCCTGCCTGTGTGCTGCCAGACTCAGGCGGCGCGATGAGGATAACATCGCGCCGCCTGAGCTGGCCTCTGATAGGCTGTAGGCATCTGTAACACTGTCCTGAGGACGGCAATACAGATGAATATGGAGATGAGAGCTTCCACAATGGAAGCGCTCATCTCCTACTGCCCACCGCCACCACCGCCGCCGCAATTACTTCCAGGGCCGCACCGCTTCTGGTGATCGGTGGTGTGGCCCTCAGGAATAAAAACAAAATATAAATTATTTGTTAAAGACGGCCCAGTGGCCATTTTTTTTAGGGCGGCCTGGAGGGCAATTGCCTCCCTGCCCCCCTTCCCAGCCCTCCCGTGCCCCAGGCTATCCCTTATCCCAGTGTTACCAAATTACACTGATTAAGCTCATTTTTTGAAGACACAGTATGGCTTTCTAAATCAGTGTGCCAGAGATGAGCGACTTTCTTGACATTTTTTGCAGGTCCGATTCTTAAATCAAACAGTTCAGTGTTTATTTACACTCTTGGCAAGTTCATAAACAAAAGGTCACATTCAACACAAAGTCACCTTGTGGTTTTGGCGTTAGTTCACACCCTGCTGGCAGTTCTACCTCAAAGAGTCCATGAACAGGCTTTACTGTAGGTGGTCTGTTTCCCCTCACACTGGTCTCAGCCCTCCAAGCCCTGCACAAGCCTCAGATCCCTTCTGCTGAACCCAGCTGTTTTTAAAAGGCAGCTAGCTGTTGCCAAAACCCGGACCGGCACACGAGATCCAGTCCGGTGTTTGACCCCACCTGGCCGCTAATCAGTCCAGCAGCACACACTGGAAGGAAAATACCTGCCTCCCCATACAATTACCTTTACTGTGTCACATACTACCCCCCTTTGTTCAACCTTTAGGGGGTGAACACATGCCAAACAGTGCACCCGGGACAGGGCATCCGCATTTCCCTGCAACCGGCCTGCTCTGTGTTTTACGAGAACTTAAAGTTCTGTGAGGATAAGAACCATCTGGTGACCCAGGCATTTCTCTCTTTTTCCTGGCTCATCCACTTGAGAGGGGAGTGGTCGGTCACCAGGCAGAACTTTCTCCCGAACAAATAGTAGCAGAGAGACTCGAGTGCCCACTTGATAGCCAGGCACTCTCCTATATTGTATCTGGTCTCAGCTGGGGTGAGCTTACGGCTTAGGAAGACAACGTGATTCTCCTCCCCGTTGACTTACCAAGACAGCACAGCACCAAGGCCTACTTCGGAGGCATCCATCTGTACCACAAACTCCCTCTTGAAGTTGGGCATCACCAAAATTGGTGACCCACACAGGGCTGACTTCAAAGCAGAAAAAGCCTCTTCCGCCCCCGATCATCCCAGCGAACCATCACTGATTTTCGTCCCTTCAAGAGTTCTGTCAATAGTGCAATTAGATTAGAAAAGTGGGGGACAAACCTCATGTAATAGCCCACCATTCCCAGGATTGACTTTACTTGCCTAGTGGTGACAGTTCGGGGCCAGTTTCGTATCGCCTCTATTTTGTTTAATTGGGGTTTGACGAGTCCTCGCCCAATGACATACCCTAGGTATTTAGTCTCCTCTAACCGTATCGCACATTTTTGGGGGGGTAGCGGTTAGTCCTTCCTTCCCAATGGAGTCCACTACAGCCTGCACCTTGGGCAGGTGATTCTCCTAGTCGCTACTATGAATGACAATGTCGTGCAGGTAAGCCGAGTCGTACCTAGATGGGGATGACGCACAATGTCCATTAGTCGTTGAAATGTGGCAGGGGAGCCATAAAGGCCAAAGGGTAACACAATATACTGATACAGTCCCTCAGGGGTGATGAAGGTAGTTTTTTCTTTGGCAGCCTCCGTTAAGGGCACTTGCCAGTACCCTTTGGTTAGGTGCAAGACAGAAATACCTTGCCTGTCCTAACCACTCTATTAGCTCATCCACCCGGGGCATGGGAAATGCATCAAATGTGTTGGTGCCCTCTAGCTGACTTTGGTACTAGTCCTATGAGATCCATAGTGATTCTATTTTTTTTATTTTATTTTTTATTTATATTTTTTATTTTATACAACGTAACAAGGTACAAGTAAAGATACTGACACGCCTCGCAGGGCATGTTGCATGTACAAAGAAGTCAGAATATGTTTCACATATGATACAGCAATAGTACACTTTTTTTCAATGTTTCTATTACTTATGCAGATATATAACACCATTCGGAAATTTACTGTGTCAGTGATAATGGTGACAAATATAGTTACAGACATAGGGAGATATGTTAATGGAAGAGATTGTGAAGAGATCACTGTGAGTAACTTGGGTGCCTAAACTTTTGCCATAGATGCCATTGGCATTGGAATTTCGGGTGATTTCTCGCTTCCCATGAGGAAATTTCTTAAAAACTGAAGATTTGGTCGACCTTTAATTTCCATTGCTCTATGGGGGGAGGCGAGGTAGACAACCAGTATTTAGGGATTAATAATCGGGCTACTGTCAAAAGCTGCTTAAAAAGAAAAGGCGTAGGGTGTACTGCTCTATCTACATCGAGGTTAAGGAGGGCTTTGCTCGCAGATAATTGTACTTTTGTCTTGCAAATTGAGTTACCAATCTGGAATATTTCTTTCCACCAGGTCATGATAATTGGGCAATCCCACCAAATGTGGAAAAAGGTTCCTCTGTCTTTACCACACCTCCAACATATATCAGAGGCTGTAGGCGAATACAGAGCTGTAATATCTGGTGTTTTGTACCATCTGGTTAGGATCTTGTATCCATTTTCCTGTATGCGCACACATCTAGATAAGTGGTGCGGGGATGACAATAAATTTGACAAAATGGAAAAGGGAATTTCCTGTCCCAGATCCCTTTCCCAGTGTCGGATAAACGCCGGTTTGGCGAAGAGCAAGGGTTTGTTAATTCTTTTGTATAGTTGCGATATTAGTTTTCTTGGTGGAACAGGGTCCGAAATGAGAATCTCTGACCATTGCAAAGGGCGAAAGAGGTCGCTCCTCGAAATGTGTTGTGAGAGGTAGGCGTGTACATATGATGTGGAGGAGATATGTAGGCGGTCGGCATTGAAGATTTTTTTGAACTCTTTAGGCTGGAGTAAAGAACCATTGGTATCAAAGAAGGAAAGAATTGGGGTAGATGAATCCCTCAATTCCTTTGGAGTACAGTCAGTTACTGCGGGTAATGCTGTCCCCAGGATATCCCTAATGGAAAGAAGAGGGGAAGGGAAGGGAATTGAGCAATGTGAGGATTGAAACCATTTCCATGCATTAATAGTGGCTTGAATAACAGGGTATGGTGAGGAGGGTAAATTACATGTGCTTCTATTAGCTAATAAAAGGGATCTAAATGGTTTATGTATCAGCTCTTGCTCTATCGCGACCCAGGGCTTTGCGTTATCAGGTCTAAGCCAATCTATTGTTCTAGATAGTAAGACTGCCTTTCCGTATAACTCTGGGTCTGGTAGTGCTATGCCCCCCAAACACTTAGAACGTGATAGCAGCTCATACGACAATCTAGGTTTCTTTCCTCCCCAAATAAACGATCGGAATAGTTTCTTCAGAGAATTATAGTAAGTTTTGGGGACTGGAATGGGCAGAACCTGTTGTAGATAGATAAGGAGGGGAGTATCAAAGACATAAGCAGATTTTTCATGCCAAACCAAGAGATGGTTGGAATATCTAGTTTACCTATGCTATGGGAAATATCATTTAGTAATGGAGTATAGTTTAATGAAAATAATTCAGAGGGTTTAGGACTAATTTTAATCCCTAAATATGTTATGGTGGGGGAGGACCAGTTGAAGGGGGAATCTCTTTCTAAGCTTCTTTGAGTTGATTGGGGGATTCCTATACAGATTACCAGTGATTTCTGTTTGTTGATTTTAAAGTTGGAAAAGGAACTATACATATCTAGATGTTTTTGGATTGCAGGTAGTGATTCCCTAGGGTTGGATGTCATAATCATAATATCATCCGCAAAAGCGGCAACTTTGTGATCTGTACCTCCCAGTGTCACTCCTCGGATTCCTGAGTCAGTTCTCAATTTTAGGAGAAGTGGTTCCAGAGCCAAAACGAAAAGCAGGGGGGATAGGGGGCACCCCTGCCTAGTACCATTTTTAATGGAAAAGGGGTCTGATAAGTCGCCATTGATCAGTACAGAGGCTGAAGCTTGGGCATACATTGCAAAAGTGGCTTGTACAAAGGGATCAGGTAGGCCAAATCGGGATAAGATGCTTCGCAGAAAAGACCAGCTAATTCTGTCGAACGCTTTTTCTGCATCCGTGCTTAACAGTAGAAGCGGTCTTGATCGAATGGTGGAAAATTGCATTATATTCAATACTCTAGTGGTATTGTCTCTACCTTCCCTACCTTTGAGAAAGCCCACCTGATCCCCGTGCACTATTGATGGGAGGAAAACTGCAAGGCGGTTGGCCAATAATTTTGCCAATAATTTAAGATCAATATTGAGGAGGGAAATAGGTCTGTAGTTAGCACATTGCTTAGGGTCCTTCCCTTCTTTAGGGATCAAAGTAATGTGGGCTAGCGTCATGTCCCTGGAAAACCTTTTCCCTTGTAAGGTTAAATTACATACCGCAAGTAAGTGTGGGAGTAAGCATTGTTGGTATGTTCTATAATATTGGACTGGAAGGCCATCAGGGCCTGGGCTTTTGCCTGAGGGGGTCTGTTTTTAATGCAGTCTCTAATTCCTCCAAAGTGAAAGGGGAAGCCAGTTTCTGTTTCTGGTCTTCAGAGATAGTTGGTAAAGGGAGTGAGTCTAGGAAGGAGTTAAGGATGGTTGTCTGGTCCTCTGGGGCAAGTGTGTGAGGCAAATTATATTCATAAAACTCCCAAAATTGGGCACCTATTTCTTTGGAAGAGTATAAAGGCGAACCCTGGGGGGATTCTATCTGGTGGATGTAATTTGTCGATCTTCTATTCTTTATCCTACTCATCATGAATTTGGATGTTTTGTCCCCATGAGCAAAAAAATTGTGTTGTGAATTAAGGAATAGTTTAGCTGTAGAATGTTGTAGCATGGATTCCAGCTCTGCTCTAGTATCAGATAACTCTAGGAGTTGCGAGGCAGAAAAGGAGCGTTTATGTTGTGATTCCAAGGATTTTATTTTCTGAAATAGAGAATCTAGCTTTTTGTTTCTTTCCTTTTTTAGGTAAGCCCCCATACTTATGAAGTGCCCCCGAATAAAAGGCTTGTGTGCATCCCATAAGGATAGGGCTGAGATATCTGGGTCTTTATTTAGGGTAAAGTATTCATCAAGGAGCTCAGCAATCCTATCTCTAGTTTTTAGATTCCCTAAAAGAGATTTGTTTAGGCGCCACATGAATTTATTCTGTTTAGGGACAGGGGCTGATATTAAGAGGGATATAGGGGCATGGTCAGAGAGATGGATAGATCCTATTTGGGGATTGTGGCAGAATTGGAGGTGTTGCTTAGAAACAAATAGGTAATCTAAGCGTTGGTATGTCCCATGTACAGAAGAGTAGAAAGTATAGTCGGCTGTGGTAGGATATAGCGTGCGCCAGACATCTATTAGGTGAAGGCTCCATAGACCTTCTCTAATGTAACGAAGAGTTTTAAGCGCCAGAGCCGATTTTGAGGCTGACGAATCTAATTGAGGGTTTAGAGTAGCATTAAGGTCTCCTCCTGCTACGATCAGACCCTCTGAGAAGGAGTTAATGATGGGGAAAACCTTGGAGAACCAACTATAATGACCAGTGTTTGGTGCATAAAGATTAATGAATGTGTATATCTGGGGACCGATACTACCCTTGATCATTAAGTAGCGACCGTCAGGGTCCTGTAGGTGTGAGGTGTATTGAAAGGGAACTCTCCTCTGGAACCCAATACTCACCCCACCTGAAGCAGAGGAATTACCTCCACAATGATACCACTGGGAAAAGTGGCCATGTGATAGGTTGGGGTTGGATTAAATTTAAAGTGTGTCTCCTGGAGAAGTAGGACATTGGCTCCCGATTTGCGTAACAATGAGAAAACCTGACTCCGTTAAGATGGAGAATTAAAGCCTTTGACATTGTAGGACGCAAATGATAAGTCAGCCATGATATGTACTGTACAATGTGTTACCTTGCTGAGAGACCTTCCTTCCCCAGGAGAGCGCACTATTACTGAGGGTGTTAGGTGAGGGTCGAGCGAGTCCGGGTCCCAGAGGGAGTTCTTGCTTCTTTTGGATCTTTAGGGTAAACAATACATGTACATTCAAAACAATGTAAAGAAAATGAACAAAACAATAGAGAACGTGGTTGAAAAGTCTCAAGTAACGGTACCCACTGAGATGGGTTTGAACAATAAATGACAAAAGGGTTACAAGGGGGGAAATGGTTATGTAACCCTATTGTGATCCTCTAAGCACTAAATACGAGTCAGAATGTGACTGATAGACAGACAGACAATGAGTGAGCTGTCATAAAATGAGGAAGAAGAAAGAAGAAGAAGGGGGGGGTAGGGAGGGGTGAAATGGGTATAGGGTAAGAGGTTAAACTTAATTGTTCCGCTGGGATTAAGGGAGAGGAAGGGATTGGATAGTAAGCAGGAGGATTAGGATGAGAGGTACAGAGAAAGGCCAGCGGGTAGAATAGAACAATTAGAGCATGTCGTTACGTTACGAGGACAGTCTCTATGGTGTAAGTTGCGCGTTCCTCCGCTTGAACTTTTGGGCTTTCGGCGTACGTGGAAGCTCAAATGGCAGGCCTTCGGGAGCTCCGGGAGTTCTGTGAGGTCTTGATACATCTCCCAATTCGCAATGTCCAGCGGTGGGATTTGCAAGTGATCTTATGCCCCCATAAGGTCAGCGAACGTATTGATATTGAGGCGACGGCCTGCATAAAAGAACGAGATCCCAAAGGGAAAGGACCATCTGTAGGGGGTCTTATTCAGCCTGAGCCAGTCCGTCAGGGGCTTCAGTGATCTTCGTTTTTTCAGTGTTGACGGCGCCAGGTCCTGATAAATCGAGATGCTGGAATCTTCGTACGAAAGTTCTTCTTGGTTCCTAGCTGCCTCCAGGACCGCAGCCTTAACTTGGAAATTTAGGAACCTACATATGACATCTCTAGGCGGTTCTTACCCTTTGGGTTTAGGTCTGAGCGCCCGGTGTGCGTGCTCAATGATTATATCTGCCTGGCTGTCGGTGCCTAGCAGGGAGCAGCATATAGCAGTTACAGCTCCTGGGATATCTGCTGCCGCGACGGTCTCCGGTATCCCCCTGAAACGCAAGTTATTCCTGCGTCCCCTATTTTCTTGATCCTCCACTGCGTTTTGGAGGTCGTTAAGGTAAGTGCGGCACTTATGTAGGGAGGACACAGTCGCTGCTTCATGGTTAATCACTGCGGCCAGCAGATTGCCTGATTAAATAGGGCGCTGGTGGAGTCATGTGACGTGGCCAGCATCACATGACTCCTGAGTTCTAGTGCGGCTGAGCGCTGAGTGAGCCACTCGGTGCTAAGCCCTATTGTGGTTACCATGGGAGCGGGCGACGCCGGGCACGCTGATAACGCGAGCGCGCTCCCGGCTGTCCCCGCTTCCACACAGAGCGCATTGTGACATCAGGAGAGGTACTAAGGGACTACGGAAATGGGGCTGGGGGCTAGTTATCTGGCAGGTCGGGCAAGACTTAAAAAACTCTTATGTCTCTAAACATGCTGGGCCAGTAAAACTGCTGTAGTATACGGTCCTGTGTTTTCTGCAATCCCAGATGACATGATGAGAAAATGTTGGTGCGCTAGATCTAGTAACAGTTTGCGATGAGCCTTGCGCACCACCAACTGTTCAACATTCTTACCCCGTAATTGGTTGACCCGATACAGCAAATCATGGAGAACCACAAAATGCAGAAATATCAACTCGGCCCTGGGTTGTTGAGGTTCTCCATCGATCATTAACACATTCTCCCAGGCTCTGGATAATGTCGGGTCCCTGTGTTGTGCTGTACCGAAATTATCACCAGAGACATTCAAGTCTGCCAATTCAGGGCCCGGCGGCAAGTCCTCCACCTCCCCAACCATCACAATTCAGCAGGGTTCCCCTCTCATCCACCAAAGTGGCGGTCACCTCTACCGCTTGACCTTCAGCCTCAGGTTCCCAGGGTTCTGGCCTCCCACCTGAGCAAGGCCAATCCACTGGGGTTATCCCTGACTCTTGGGGACTAGTAAGTTTCATACAGTAGCTGGCCACAGTTCTGGAAAACAAGGGAAGTCTCTTCCTATTGTTAGTTTATATTGTAGATTTGTGGCGACGGACACTTCATGAATCCTCCTGCCAGCAACTGTGGTTAAAGACACCAGAGCGGCGGTATAGTCTTTTAAGTAACCATGTATGCACATTACCTTGACTTTCCGGCCAGTAAACTCAGAGGGTTGCACTAGGGTAGCCCTTACCAGGGTCACCAGACTCCGCGAGTCCAGCAGAGCCACCGCTGGAGTGTATCCAACTTCCACCTGGCACAGGTGATTATTATCTAGAGACTCACTGGTACCTGTTGCACACAGCTTCCTGGCATATAGCGACCGACGGTAGCCATAGTTAGTGTCCATGGGCTCAACCATATGGGGACAGTTGGCCCTTACGTGACCAGGCTCATGACACTGCCAACAGATCATCGGAGCCAGGGCCGCAATCCCCGGCTCTAGTCTCAGGGTCTGGGGTGGGGATTGTCGGGGTTTAACTGCCCCCTTTCCGAAAGAGCCCCCCCCCTTTAGTTATCTGGTAGCCTCATATCGTTCAACCAGGTCCACCATTCCAAGGGCATTAACAGGAGATGCCTGGCCAATCCAATGCTGAAAAGGGTATGGCAACGCCCTCCAGAACATATCAGCTAAAATACGGTCCAACATAGCAGTGGGACTCAGTACGTCCGGTTGTAGCCATTTTTGCAAAAGGTGGAATAAAGCATAATACTGGGGTCTCGCAGGCTCAACTAGGTTAAACTCCCACTGGTGCACCCTCTGGGCCCAGACCAACACATTCACCCCCAGTCTCGCCAGGATTTCACCCTTGACTTTCTGGCAATCGGCCGCTTGCTCGACCGGTAAGTCGAAATACACCTGCTGGGACTCGGATGCCGGGGAATGGAGCGACAATATCACGGCCACTTTCTTGAATACCACCAGGTAGGTTTCAACGTCATCCGTGGGTGCCATCTTGGGTATCGCCGTACGAAACGCTTTCCGGGCATCGTGAACGCTCAGGGATGCTCCTGCCGTCTGCAGAGCCATCATGTGTTGCAGCAGCAGCTGGTTTGTTACTTGCTGCTGCTTATTAGCCTCCCGCTGTTGCGGGTTAGCCTCCAAGAGGGCCGTCATTACAGCTTCCATGTTGCAGAGTAACACTGGTTGAAATTCAGCTGGATTAATCCAGGACATACATTAGTGATGAGCGGCAGGGGCAATATTCGAATTCGCAATATTTTGCGAATATTTGGCAGAATATTTGTTATAAATTTGAGAAATCACCATTATTTTCTTGACTGCGAAAATCGGCAATGTAATATGCGCGCAATACAGGCTTGGGTCACTTTTGCTACATTTTCAAGCTGCTAGAAGTTTTCTGAGACTGGAGAAAATGGTTGGTACGACAGAACATTACAATAGCTTTATATGCAGATAGAGTGCTCCAATATATTCACGATTGCGCAAATTGGCAATTAATGATGCACAAATTTTGGCACAATACGTGCAACTTCACAATTTACTAATTGGTGCACTATATCACGATCTAACATACACTGACTGACTGACTGACTGACTGACTGACTGACTATCTCCCACTAACTATTTGTGTTATATATATATATATATATATATATATATATATATATATATATATCGGCTAACTAACTATCTAATGTAATGACACAGCAAAGCACAGAGCACAGCATGGCACAGCTGTCTCTCTCAGAACTGCAAAAAATGGCTGCTGGGGAGGTTATATAATTAGGGGTAGTGCAATAGGCCAGGATACGGGTTGTTAAAGTACTGTATTTGTTGTAACGCCAATTGCAGCTTGAACAAGGAACAAACCCAAGGGCCCTTCTAAGGTGTTATAACGCACATCCTAGATTAGGAATGCCAGAGTGGTGTAATGGCCTATAATTAGGGATGAGCGAACCCGAATTGTATAGTTCGGGTTCGTACCGAATTTTAGGGTGTCCGTGACACGCACCCGAACATTTTAGTAAAAGTCCGGGTTCGGTGTTCGTCGCTTTCTTGGCGCTTTTTGAAAGGCTGCAAAGCAGCCAATCAACAAGCGTCATACTACTTGCCCCAAGAGGCCGTCACAGCCATGCCTACTATTGGCATGGCTGTGATTGGCCAGTGCAGCATGTGACCCAGCCTCTATTTAAGCTGGAGTCACGTAGCGCCGCACGTCACTCTGCTCTGATCAGTGTAGGGAGAGGTTGCAGCTGCGACGTTAGGGCGAGATTAGGCAGTGATTAACTCCTCCAAAAGACTTAATTCAGTGATCGATCTACAGCTGTGGATCATTGAACTGCTGCTATTCAATTGCTCACTGTTTTTAGGCTGCCCAGAGCATTTTTCATTCACTTTTTTCTGGGGTGATCGGCGGCCATTTTGTGTCTTGTGGTGCGCCAGCACAAGCTGCCACCAAGTACATTTAACCATCAATAGTGTGGTTATTTTTTGGCTATATCCTACATATGGGGCAAGCTGTCACCAAGTGCATTTAACCCTCAATAGTGTGGTTATTTTTTGGCTATATCCTACATCAGGTTCAAGCTGTCACCAAGTGCATTTAACCATCAATAGTGTGGTTATTTTTTGGCTATATCCTACATCAGGGTCAAGCTGTCACCAAGTGCATTAACCATCAATAGTGTGGTTATTTTTTGGCTATATCCTACATATGGGGCAAGCTGTCACCAAGTGCATTTAACCCTCAATAGTGTGGTTGTTTTTTGGCTATATCCTACATCAGGGGCAAGCTGTCACCAAGTGCATTTAACCATCAATAGTGTGGTTATTTTTTTGCTATATCCTACATCAGGGGCAAGCTGTCACCAAGTGCATTTAACCATCAATAGTGTGGTTATTTTTTGGCTATATCCTACATCAGGAGCTTGGCTGTGCTTGCTATTTTATTGAGGGGTGAAATACAATTGCCAAAATAGCAGTACCCTAAATCTGGTGTGTCAGCTGTGGCCAGCCAATTGTAATACTGTCTGCTGTCTGGCAAAGGATATAATTTTTGTTCAGGGTTGAAATACAATTCCCAACTTAGCAATTTCCTAAATTAGTGGTTTCTGCTATATCAGGGCTACTTTAAATATATTCATTAAAAGGGTATATAAGATTCAAGGTGCAGATAGGGTCATTCTCAATAACTTCACACACACGCTACTGTGCATTTCCATTTACATTCATCTAAATCTGTGGTTATTGTTATTGCTGTGTCCGTCAAAGCACAGTTTTTGTTCTGGGTTGAAATATAATTCCCAATTTAGCAATTTCCTAAATTAGTGTTTTCTGCTGTATCAGACCTACTTTAAATCTATCCATAAAAGGGTATATTAGATTCAAGGTGCTGATAGGGTCATCCACAATAACTTCACACGCTACCGTGCATTTCCAAGTCTAATTCTATCCATAAACGTATACCTGTCATCCAGCGCCTAAATACTAGTCCTCAAATTTATATTCAGCTAAATCTGTCGTTACTGCTGTGCCTTTATTGGTGTAATACGGTACCTAAATAGATAGCCAGATAGTGTTCTGTAAAAAAAAAAAGGCCCGAATTTGAATTCAATACATTGGGCCAAATAATATTTTTCTTATGGTGGTGAACAGCAACAATGAGGAAAACATCTAGTAAGGGACGTGGCCATGGTCGTGGTGGCGTTAGTGGACCCTCTGGTGCTGGGAGAGGACGTGGCCGTTCTGCCACAGCCACACGTCCTAGTGTTCCAACTACCTCAGGTCCCAGTAGCCGCCAGAATTTACAGCAATATTTGGTGGGGCCCAATGCCGTTCTAAGGATGGCAAGGCCTGAGCAGGTACAGGCATTAGTCAATTGGGTGGCCGACAATGTGAACGTGCTGGATCCACTATCTCCCACCCAGTCTTCTGCAGAAAGCGCACAGATGGCGCCTGAAAACCAAGCCCATCAGTCTGTCACATCACCCCCATGCATACCAGGGAAACTGTCTGAGCCTCAATTTATGCAGCAGTCTCTTATGCTGTTTGAAGACTCCGCTGGCAGGGTTTCCCAAGGGCATCCACCTAGCCCTTCCCCAGCGGTGGAAGACATAGAATGCACTGACGCACAACCACTTATGTTTCCTGATGATGATGAGGACATGGGAATACCACCTCAACATGTCTCTGATGATGACGAAACACAGGTGCCAACTGCTGTGTCTTTCTGCAGTGTGAAGACTGAACAGGAGGTCAGGGATCAAGACTGGGTGGAAGACGATGCAGGGGACGATGAGGTCCTAGACCCCACATGGAATGAAGGTCATGCCACTGACTTTCACAGTTCGGAGGAAGAGGCAGTGGTGAGACCGAGCCAACAGCATAGCAAAAGAGGGAGCAGTGGGCAAAAGCAGAACACCCGCCGCCAAGAGACTCCGTCTGCTACTGACCGCCGCCATCTGGGACCGAGCACCCCAAAGGC
Source organism: Bufo gargarizans (assembly GCF_014858855.1). Taxonomy (NCBI): domain Eukaryota; kingdom Metazoa; phylum Chordata; class Amphibia; order Anura; family Bufonidae; genus Bufo; species Bufo gargarizans. Next base: position 145,064,741 of record NC_058083.1, read on the forward strand.
AGCTTCAAGGAGTTCCCTGGCATGGCACTTCTTCAAACAATGTGCTGACGACAAGACCCGAGTGGTTTGCACGCTGTGCCATCAGAGCCTGAAGCGAGGCATTAACGTTCTGAACCTTAGCACAACCTGCATGACCAGGCACCTGCATGCAAAGCATGAACTGCAGTGGAGTAAACGCCTTAAAACCAAGGAAGTCACTCAGGCTCCCCCTGCTACCTCTTCTGCTGCTGCCGCCTCGGCCTCTTCTGCTGCTGCCTCGGCCTCTTCTGCTGCTGCCGCCTCGGCCTCTTCCTCCGCCTCTGGAGGAACGTTGGCACCTGCCGCCCAGCAAACAGGGGATGTACCACCAACACCACCACCTCCTTTAAACAGCTCATGTCGCTTGCTGTCCCACAGTATGTTGTTCCCAGCCGGCACTACTTCTCCAAGAGAGCCGTGCCTTCCCTGCACAACCAAGTATCCGATAAAATTAAGTGTGCACTGCGCAACGCCATCTGTGGCAAGGTCCACCTAACCACAGATACGTGGACCAGTAAGCACGGCCAGGGACGCTATATCTCCCTAACTGCACACTGGGTAAATGTAGTGGCGGCTGGGCCCCAGGCGGAGAGAGCTGTTTGGCGCACGTCCTTCCGCCGCCAAGGATCGCAGGGCAACATTCTTTGCCTCCTGTTGCCACCTCCTCCTACTCAGCTTCCTTCTCCTCTTCTTCCACCTGCTCATCCTTTCAGCCACACACCTTCACCACCAACTTCAGCACAGCCCGGGGTAAACGTCAGCAGGCCATTCTGAAACTCATATGTTTGGGGGACAGGCCCCACACCGCACAGGAGTTGTGGCGGGGTATAGAACAACAGACCGACGAGTGGTTGCTGCCGGTGAGCGATAATGGGCGAAATCTCTTTGCAGCTCTGGGTCTAGCCGGTTTGACGCACATCCCTTGCCTGGCACATGTGCTGAATTTGGTGGTGCAGAAGTTCATTCACAACTGCCCCGACATGTCAGAGCTGCTGCATAAAGTGCGGGCCGTCTGTTCGCGCTTCCGGCGTTCACATCCTGCCGCTGCTCGCCTGTCTGCGCTACAGCGTAACTTCGGCCTTCCCGCTCACCACCTCATATGCGACGTGCCCACCAGGTGGAACTCCACCTTGCACATGCTGGACAGACTGTGCGAGCAGCAGCAGGCCATAGTGGAGTTTCAGCTGCAGCACGCACGGGTCAGTCGCACTGCGGAACAGCACCACTTCACCACCAATTACTGGGCCTCCATGCAAGACCTGTGTGCCCTGTTGCGCTGTTTCGAGTACTCCACCAACATGGCCAGTGGCGATGACGCCGTTATCAGCGTTACAATACCACTTCTATGTCTCCTTGAGAAAACACTTAGGCCGATGATGGAAGAGGAGGAGGTGGCCCAGGAGGAGGAGGAGGAGGAGGAGAAAGAGGGGTCATTTTTTAGCACTTTCAGGCCAGTCTCTTCGAAGTGACTCAGAGGGAGGTTTTTTGCAACAGCAGAGGCCAGGTACAAATGTGGCCAGCCAGGGCCCACTACTGGAGGACGAGGATGAGGATGAGGAGGATGAGGATGAAGCATAGTCACAGCGGGGTGGCACCCAATGCAGCTCGGGCCCATCACTGGTACGTGGCTGGGGGGAAACGCAGGACGATGATGATACGCCTCCCACAGAGGACAGCTTGTCCTTACCTCTGGGCAGCCAGGCACACATGAGCGACTACATGCTGCAGTGCCTGCGCAAAGACAGCAGAGTTGCCCACATTTTAACATGCGCGGACTACTGGGTTGCCACCCTGCTGGATCCACGCTACAAAGACAATGTGCCCACCTTACTTCCTGCACTGGAGCGTGATAGGAAGATGCGCGAGTACAAGCGCACGTTGGTAGACGCGCTACTGAGAGCATTCCCAAATGTCACAGGGGAACAAGTGGAAGCCCAAGGCCAAGGCAGAGGAGGAGCAAGAGGTTGCCAAGGCAGCTGTGTCACGGCCAGCTCCTCTGAGGACAGGGTTAGCATGGCAGAGATGTGGAAAAGTTTTGTCAACACGCCACAGCTAACTGCACCACCACCTGATACGCAACGTGTTAGCAGGAGGCAACATTTCACTAACATGGTGGAACAGTACGTATGCACACCCCTCCACGTACTGACTGATGGTTCGGCCCCATTCAACTTCTGGGTCTCTAAATTGTCCACGTGGCCAGAGCTAGCCCTTTATGCCTTGGAGGTGCTGGCCTGCCCGGCGGCCAATTTTTTTTTTCTGAACGTGTATTCAGCACAGCAGGGGGCGTCATTACAGACAAACGCAGCTGCCTGTCTACAGCCAATGTGGACAAGCTGACGTTCATAAAAATGAACCAGGCATGGATCCCACAGGACCTGTCCATCCCTTGTGCAGATTAGACATTAACCACCTCCCCTTAACCATATATTATTGTACTCCAGGGCACTTCCTCATCCAATCCTATTTTTATTTTCATTTTACCATTATATTGCAGGGCAACCCAAAGTTGAATGAACCTCTCCTCTGTCTGGGTGCTGGGGCCTAAATATATGACAATGGACTGTTCCAATGTTGGGTGACGTGAAGCATGATTCTCTGCTATGACATGAAGACTGATTCTCTGCTGACATGAAGCCAGATTCTCTGTTACGGGACCTCTCTCCTCTGCCTGGGTGCCTGGGCCTAAATATCTGACAATGGATTGTTCCAGTGTTGGGTGACGTGAAGCATGATTCTCTGCTATGACATGAAGACTGATTCTCTGCTGACATGAAGCCATATTGTCTGTTACGGGACCTCTCTCCTCTGCCTGGGTGCTGGGCCTAAATATATGCCAATGGACTGTTACAGTGGTGGGTGACGTGAAGCATGATTCTCTGCTATGACATGCAGACTGATTCTCTGCTGACATGAAGCCAGATTCTCTGTTACGGGCCCTCTCTCCTCTGCCTGGGTGCTGGGCCTAAATATCTGAAAATGGACTGTTACAGTGGTGGGTGACGTGAAGCATGATTCTCTGCTATGATATGAAGACTGATTCTCTGCTGACATGAAGCCAGATTCTCCTCTGTTATGGGACCTCTCTCCATTGCCTGGGTGCAGTGGCCTAAATATATGACATTGGACTGTTACAGTGGTGGGGGACGTGAAGCCAGATTCTCTGCTATGGGACCTCTCTCCAATTGATATTGGTTAATTTCTATTTATTTTATTCTTATTTTAATTCATCTCCCTATCCACATTTGTTTGCAGGGGATTTACCTACATGTTGCTGCCTTTTGCAGCCCTCTAGCCCTTTCCTGGGGTGTTTTACAGCCTTTTTAGTGCCGAAAGGTTCGGGTCCCCATTGACTTCAATGGGGATGGGGTTCGGGTTCGGGACGAAGTTCGGGTCTGGTTCGGATCCCAAACATTTCCGGGAAGTTCGGCCGAACTTCCCAAACCCAAACATCCGTGTTTTCGTTCAACTCTACCTATAATGTCTCTATAGGGTGGTGATAATTGTGTCAACAATTATCACCATGGCTACCACATCCAAGGAAGGCAAGCCGGGGACGCGCAAATTACCCACTCCGGATTCGGGGAGGTAGTGACGATAAATAACAATACAGGACTCTTAAGAGGCCCTATTGGAATGAGTAATACAAAATTACAGGGAATGTCACTGGTATTTAGGATGAGGAAACGTTATACAGGAGATGTACCACAGGTAATGTTACTGTTCGCAGCTTCTATGCAAAAAGTACACTGTATGTCACAGATATGCAAGGACCTGCAGGTGGGCTGACCAGCAAAAACATTAGGATATAGGACACAATTTATTAATAAAAATGAACAATAAAAATACAATTTATACATAAAAATACTCAATTGAGTTGCGAACAATCCTGATTTGTAACTGAGGCTGGCGGTCCAATTATCCGCGTTGTGGTACCTGATGGTAAATCCTGATTGCAGGGAAAGGGTTATTGGAACAGCCAGCTTCCGTCAAATCAGGCAAATTATTCTACAACTGGGTACATACATAAAATGCTCAACACATTTGGCTAAACAAAATAAAAATGCTGCAATTTGGTCCTATATATAGAAATGCACAGTGAGTGCTGGATTGTCACTGGGTACTTGTCTCAATAAGTTTAGCTTATATCCAGAAATGGTGTTCCACATGTGTAGCAGTCTCTGTAGAAATATTAAACTTCCTTTTGTATCTAGACTGTTGTTACATTTGTATCAAAGTTCAATCTTTAAATGCGGTTCTTAGTATCTTTCCTCCTGGTATTTAGACGTGATGACTTTACAAGTTTTAACCCACTATGTGGGCTTACCTTTGCCTGCGTTCCTCTGCTCGCTGAGTGGGTTCACGCTCCACAATGTATGCCGGCGTCCCGGCTCTGGAGTTTGCCGCGTCCCACGTGTCTCTCAGCTGGCTGCAGGGTTTAGCTCAGTAGGAGGATTGCGTATCTCTCTGACGCAGGTTGATGACGTCTTAGGGTCTCTGTTCTTACGAGATAAGACCGTTCTTTTTCCTTTATAGTGCACTATTGTTTGTAGATAATAAAGTATTTAGTCCAGGGTATTCCGCCAGACGCGTTTCGGGGAGACGCTGTCCCCTTCCTCAGTGGCATACCCCAAATCTTTCAACAGTCTCAATTTATACTGACTTTCGATCTGTTTCAAAAGCCGATCTGGATTTTAATTGTATCTCAAAAGCCGGTCTGGATCTGGCTTTTTTGTTCCATCTTTTGTTTGCGTTTTTGCTGCGTTTTTTTTTCTTACAGAGTTGCCTTTTATCTTAATCTTTCTTCTATATTTATAATAGTGGTCTGTTTAGCATTACTTCAAACGCAATTTCTCATGAGTTTTTCTATTTTCCTATATATAGGCTCTCTTTTCTTCACATATCATTAAAAGTATTAGTTGATACTTTTAAAATATCACTGTATAAAAAATTCAATTAAAATGAATAAATAAATACAGATTTACAGCTTTTATATTAGGGGAGTATTCTCTCTTTATCAGCAAATATTCACAGATTCATTTGCAAGAAAAAACGCATGTGCGATTTCATAGCGTTTTTTGAAAATTGCCTGCGTTTTAATTTCTTATACCATTCTTGGGGTTCCCAAATCATTAAAATTCATAAAGGGCCAATTCAAATGCTTCATATAACAACCTTCCTATAAACAATTTATTTTTTCTCCTTAATATAGGGGAAAGAAGGAAAAAAGTGGCCTATGTGAGGTAGAGGGAGAGTTGCAGTGCTGGAAAACAGCCAAACTTGCAACTCTCCATCGACACCCACACAGACCACCCATGTCTATATGAAGCCGAATATCTCCAATTCAGCATTTAAGCCTCTTGGTAGCATGCTACCAAATTCATAGATTTTTCTCGATTCTTCCCGCGATAGTCTTTCAATTTGATTGCCTCCCCGCCAATGCTTCTCAACCTTCTCCAGTGCCATAAAGGAGAGGCGCTTGTGTCTTGATTGTGTGCATCCTTGAAGTGTCTGGACAGCGAGTGTTTATCGTAACCTTTAATGATATTATTCAGGTGTTCTGCTATCCTGACCCTCAAGGTGCATTTCGTTCTCCCTATATATTGTCTGTGACAAGGACACTGGACCAGATATATGACATTATTAGAATTACAGGTGAGAAAATGTTTAATTGTCATTGAGTGGGAGTTCTGTGTAGAAACAACTGATGTGGTTTTTCTTGGGAATTTTTTTTTTTTTTTTTTTTTTTTACATCCTAAGCATTTAAAGAAAAAGAATACCCAGAACCCATTATAAATGATGCCCTCGAAAAGGTAAAAAATTTGGATAGAAACACCTTTTTTCAACCAGCACGAAAAACAAAACAGGAAGAAGACCTAAGTTTTCAGATCATTTTGCCATACAATATCCAGGCAAGACAGGTCGAACATATTATAAAGTCACATTGGCACCATTTATATAATGACAAAACAATAGGGATGCTTTTGCCTCTAACACCTAAAATAATTTATTCAAGGGCCCTAAATCTAGGGATTCAAGTAGCCCCTTCAGTAAAAGAGAGACGTAAAAAAAGTGTAATTACCAATTGGCTTCAACCTAAAGGCTTCTTCAGATGCGGAAAATGCTTAGGATGTAAAAAAACCAAATTCCCAAGAAAAACCACATCAGTTGTTTCTACACAGAACTCCCACTCAATGACAATTAAACATTTTCATCACCGTTTTGCTTGTCCTCTCCACCAGAGGTATTGGAGATAATAAGTTCTCTTTGTAGCGGGGGTCGAAAAGGGTGAACAATCAATAATCCATGTTGTCTAAAATGCATATACAGCGCGGGTTGCGGGAAAGGCAGCCTACCCTGAAGTCAGCCATGTGTGCCAGAGTACCAACAGGCAAGACTTCGCTGTCGTCATCAGGAGGTGAGCTGACCCTATAAAAGATTGTAGGTGAGGGCCTGCTGGTTAGCTGACCATTTAAAAAAATGGTGTGGATGATGGCCTGCTGCTGAGCTGACCATCTAAATAATTTTGGGGGGGGGGGGGGGGCAATGGCCTGCTACTGAGCTGACCATTTAAAAAATGTTGTGGACGAGGGCCTGCTGCTGAGCAGACCATTTTAAAAATGTTGTGGACGAGGGCCTAATGCCGAGCTGACCATTTAAAAAATTCTGTGGGCGAGGGCCTGCTGCCGAGCTGACCATCTAAATAATTTTGTGGGCGAGGGCCTGCTGCCGAGCTGACCATCAAAAAAAATTTTGTGGATGAGGGCCTGCTGCCGAGTTGAGCATTTAAAACATTTTGTGGACAAGGGATTGCTACCGAGCTGATCATTTTAAAATTTGTGTGGACGAGGGCCTGCTGGCGAGCTGCCATTTAAAAAATGTTGTGGACAAGAGCCACAGCTCAGTCTGGTCCCTTATCCCCTGAAGCGTAAATGAGTCAGCATCACGAGGCTACGCTGCCACCCTGCCTGCCGCTTTCATAGCGAGTTGTACTACTACAGATAATTGCCCTAGTTTAAAGCAGTGACACTGTTTGAAGATTATAGACTTTACATATGAAAACTGCTTCATTACACTCTGCTTTCTTCTATAACAGTACTCACTATGAAAGCAGTGGTCCAGCCGGTGCGTGACGTCACTTACTCGGTCATGCTCCTCCCACTTCATTAATAAAGCTGGCAGGAGCGTGACTGACTGAGTGAGTGATGTCACGTGCTTTCGGGACTGCTGCTTTTATAGTAAGTATTGTTATAGAAGAAAGCAGAGCCATTAAAAGATTTTACATATAAAGTCTACTGTGTGCCCTGTGGTGTAATGGGGGTCACTATTCACACAGGGACAATATACTGTGACACATATGATACTGTGACCAGCATAAGATCATCTTATGCTGGTCACAGTATCATGTCTCTGTGTGAATAGTGACCCCCATTAAATAAGATGCTATACGTGTGTCATCCACACATACCCTGTAGTGGTGTATCATCCACAGATCCCCCATAACAGTGTCATCCACAGGTCCCCCCCATAACAGTGTCATCCACAGGTCCCCCCCATAACAGTGCGTCATCACAGGTCCCCCCCCCCATAACAGTGCGTCATCCACAGGTCCCCCCCCATAACAGTGCGTCATCCACAGGTCCCCCCCCATAACAGTGCGTCATCCACAGGTCCCCCCCCATAACAGTGTGTCATCCACAGGTCCCCCCCCCATAACAGTGCGTCATCCACAGGTCCCCCCCCCATAACAGTGCGTCATTCACAGGTCCCCCCCCATAACAGTGCGTCATCCACAGGTCCCCCCCCCATAACAGTGCGTCATCCACAGGTCCCCCCCCATAACAGTGCGTCATCCACAGGTCCCCCCATAACAGTGTGTCATCCACAGACCTCCATCAGTTCAAAACCCACCAAAAGAACACCTTTTTGTTAAAAATATTTTTTTTCTTATTTTCCTCCTCAAAAATCTAGGTGCGACTTATCATCAGGTGCGTCTTATAAAACGAAAAATACGGTAAATTAAAAAATAAAGGCATATCATGGGTTTGGTATCACTAGGGAGTTTGAAATATAGAAACATAGAAACATAGAATGTGTCGGCAGATAAGAACCATTTGGCCCATCTAGTCTGCCCAATATATCTGAATCCTATGAATAGCCCCGGCCCTATCTTATATGAAGGATGGCCTTATGCCTATCCCATGCATGCTTAAACTCCTTCACTGTATTTGCAGCTACCACTTCTGCAGGAAGGCTATTCCATGCATCCACTACCCTCTCAGTAAAGTAATACTTCCTTATATTACTTTTAAACCTTTGCCCCTCTAATTTAAAACTGTGTCCTCTTGTGGTAGTTTTTCTTCTTTTAAATATGCTCTCCTCCTTTACCGAGTTGATTCCCTTTATGTATTTAAAAGTTTCTATCATATCCCCTCGGTCTCTTCTTTCTTCCAAACTATACATATTAAGGTCTTTTAACCTTTCCTGGTAAGTTTTATCCTGCAATCCATGTACTAGTTTAGTAGCTCTTCTCTGAACTCTCTCTAGAGTATCTATATCCTTCTGGAGATATGGCCTCCAGTACTGCGCACAATACTCCAAGTGAGGTCTCACTAGTGATCTGTACAGCGGCATAAGCACTTCACTCTTTCTACTGCTTATACCTCTCCCTATACATCCAAGCATTCTGCTTGCATTTCGTGCTGCTTTATTACATTGTCTTCCCACCTTTAAGTCTTCTGAAATAATTACTCCTAAATCCCTTTCCTCAGATACTGAGGTCAGGACTGTGTCGAATATTCTATATTCTGCCCTTGGGTTTTTACGCCCCAGGTGCATTATCTTGCACTTATCCACATTAAATTTCAGTTGCCAGAGTTCTGACCATTCTTCTAGTTTTCCTAAGTCCTTTTCCATTTGGCGTTTCCCTCCAGGAACATCAACCCTGTTACATATCTTTGTGTCATCAGCAAAAAGACAAACCTTACCATCGAGGCCTTTTGCAATGTCACTTATGAAGATATTAAACAAAATTGGTCCCAGTACAGATCCCTGTGGAATCCCACTGGTAACATGACCTTGTTTTGAATGTTCTCCATTGACTACAACCCTCTGTTGTCTGTCACTCAGCCACTGCCTAATCCACTCAACAATATGGGAGTCCATGCTCAATGACTGCAGTTTATTGATAAGTCTTCTATGTGGGACAGTGTCAAAAGCCTTACTAAAATCTAGATATGCGATGTCTACTGCACCTCCACCGTCTATTATTTTAGTCACCCAGTCAAAAAAATCTATAAGATTTGTTTGACATGATCTCCCTGAAGTAAACCCATGCTGTTTTTCATCTTGCAATCCATGGGATTTTAGATGTTCCACAATCCTATCCTTTAATAGGGTTTCCATTAATTTGCCTACTATTGATGTCAGACTCACTGGTCTATAGTTGCTCGATTCCTCCCTACTACCTTTCTTGTGAATGGGCACGACATTTGCCAATTTCCAATCTTCCGGGACGACTCCTGTTACTAATGATTGGTTAAATAAATCTGTTAACGGTTTTGCCAGCTCACCACTAAGCTCTTTTAATAATTTTGGGTGTATCTCATCAGGCCCCTGTGACTTATTTGTCTTCACTTTAGACAGCAAACTTAGAACATCTTCCTCTGTAAAGACACATGCATCAAACGATTTAATAGTCATCCTTTCTAGTGGAGGTCCTTCTCCTTCTTTTTCTTTTGTAAAAACTGAACAGAAGTATTCATTAAGGCAGTCGGCTAGCCCTTTATTCTCTTCTACATACCTTCCGTCCTTTGTTTTTAATTTAGTTATTCCTTGTTTTAATTTCCTTTTTTCATTTATATATCTGAAGAATGTCTTATCCCCTTTTTTCATAGACTGAGCTAGTTTTTCTTCTGCCTGCCCTTATAAATTGCTTGGCCTCTTTCTGCCTAATCTTGTAGATTTCCTTATCTTCATTGCTCTGGGTTTTTTTATAATTACAAAATGCTAGCTTTTTATTTTTAATGATTTGGGCCACTTCTGCCGAGTACCACAGTGGTCTCTTTTTTTTTTCTTTTACTGACAAGTCTAATGCAATTTTCTGTTGCCTTCAATAATGCACCTTTTAAGTAGTCCCATTTCTCCTGGACTCCATGTAATCCGTTCCAGTCTGATAAGGACTCATTTATGACTAATTTCATTTTTGAAAAGTCTGTTTTTCTAAAATCTAAAACTTTTGTTTTTGTGTGGTGGGACTCTTTCACAGTTCTTATATTAAACCACACTGACTGGTGATCACTAGATCCCAAGGTTTCGCCTACAATGACATCATATACCGAATCCCCATTTGTGAATATCAAATCCAAAATGGCCTCCCTCCGGGTTGGCTCCTCAACCATTTGTTGTAGGGATAACCCCAGTAGGGAATTTAGAATATCTGTACTCCTGGTAGAACTTGCTATTTTGGTTTTCCAGTTTATATCTGGAAGATTGAAATCTCCCATAATGATAACTTCTCCTTTCATTGTACTTTGGGGTAGTGGATAAGATAGATTATTTAAAACATCGCTCCATAGCCTTTAAACTTCTATTCCATGCTAGGAGGTGTATTGTCGGGCACTGAGGAAATGGTGTGGTGCCTGTGGTCAGGGAATGGGAGAACTGGACTAGGGTCTCGCTTGTCAGAGAAGAATTCCACTTGGTGTCTATCCAAAAATAAAAAATAAATTGGCAAAATTATGGCAGAAATGGTTGAAAAACTAGATGAGGAGACACCCAGGGTAAGTGAGGGGATTTGGTGGTGGTGGGGGGATAGGGAGGATGGAGGCGGGGGAGAGATGATTTTTTTTTCAATCGGGGGGGATAGAGCAGCTGGAGAAGGGGGTTGGGCAATAAATAAAGTTATGTATATAGGTTTGTATGCATGCTGTTTAATAATACACTAATGTGATATGTTGTTTTATAATGTAATACAACTAAGGGATTGTTGAAGATGTATGGAATTTGAAATAATAAAGATTACATTTTATAAAATAAAGTGGAGAAGGACCTTTAGTGATGTCAACAACCATGTGACCGCTGCAGGAAGCCAAGGCATAGCAGAGCAGAAGTCTGAAGGACCTTTGGTGATGTCATCATCATGTGAACAGTGCAGAGGACTGGTGAAAGACCTGCGGGATGTTGCTGTGAGAGGGCAGAGCTTCTATGTGGTGTAATGTATACTGATGCCCCATAATAAGTCTGGCCATACTGGGGGTTATAGTTATTTCCTAAAGCTCTTACCTAGTACACCTGGATGATGCCTTATAATAATCAGGACATGCTTTCTCACTTCTTAGGCTGGGTTCACATCACCGTTTAATTTTATGGCCATGGATGCCAAATATGCAAAACCGATGCTTGAAATACAAGATCAGATTTTTTTTTTCAATATTTTGTCGAATCAGTGATACATATGTGATCAAAGCCTTATATGTTCTCTAGCATCAGATTATGATGTTCTGCAGAAGCTGAGGTGTGTGTTAGGAGGTTCTGCAGCAGCTGAGGTGTGTATTAGGAGGTTCTGCAGCAGATGAAATGTGTGTTATGAGGTTCTGCAGCAGCTGAGGTGTGTATTATGAGGTTCTGTAGCAGCTGAGGTGTACTAGGAGGTTCTGCAGCAGCTGAGGTGTGTATTATGAGGTTCTGTAGCAGCTGAGGTGTACTAGGAGGTTTTGCAGCAGCTGAGGTGTGTATTATGAGGTTCTGTAGCAGCTGAGGTGTACTAGGAGGTTCTGCAGCAGCTGAGGTGTATATTAGAAGGTTCTGCAGCAGCTGAGGTGTGTATTAGAAGTTTCTGCAGCAGATTAGGTGTGTATTAGGAGATTCTGCAGCAGATGAGATGTGTGTTATGAGGTTCTGCAGCAGCTGAAGTGTGTTTTATGAAGTTCTTCAACAGCTATGGTGTGTATTATGAGGTTCTGCAGCAAATAAGTTGCGTACTAGACAGACAGTAAGTCAGCATTGGGTGGGAGGTGAAGCAGGAGCACGCACAGTCCATGGGGGAAGGATGGCACACCATATAAGAAGTAGAAGCAGAAGGCACAATTCATTGGGTAAGGCTAGGTAATCACTTACGATCAGACTTTGGTATTATGTTCTAGCATACCAGCAGAATTCCAGAAAATGGCACGTGCCGTATCCTATTCACAATCATGGTGTCATTCGAGATCCCGCATGCAGCAGTGTTTTGTCCTTTGTTTTTTGCCAGAATCTGCAATGGAGGCTTCTGCTGGAACCTCTGCAGCAGATGTGCACGTACCCTAAGGGCTGTTTCACACGAGCGAGTCCATTGCGGGAATCATGCTCCGTGTGTGAGTGTGATCCTCCGCTCTGGACTTGCAGGAGCGCACAGCATTATCATGATTTACATGTACGCCCAGGCGGGCGCCATAGCTGCTGGGTACCTGCTGCTTTACACAGCAGACACCAGGAGGTAATAAGGCACATTTACTACTGTTTTCATGAGTAAAAAGCCTGTTTACCACTGTCTTCATTTTTAAGTCTCATGTACAAACTGTTTTGGGTCTGTTCTGGTGAGTTTCAGCAGAATTTGCCTACTTTAATGGAAACATGCGCCAAAATTCAGCTCACTTGTGCCACATTTGATGGGCATACTATTCAAACTAGTTTAGTGAATTTGAATCTGTCTTACAAGAAAGCAACCACTAGATGTCAGACAAGCCAGATTTATTAATCCAAAAAAAGGCGAGCTTAGTAAATGTTCCCTATTGTCTGTGATCTGCCATAACACTGCTCAGGGACATTTATCCCCTCGCATGCTGTGGTCAGTTGTGATCACAGCATCTAAGGCGTCTTTCCCCTGGAGCCCTCACTTTCGTTGCTATGGCAACGCTGGGCCTTTGGAAGACTCTTATGTCTGGCACATGCCCTTCATCATAAATTAAGCTACACATCCGACCAGGGACGATTCTAGCTTTTTTGCTGCCTGAGGCGAAAAATGAAATTGCACCCCCTTCCCATTAAAAATGAAAAGGTAGAAAAGCGAAATACTGCAGCCAACTGTTTGTAGATTGCAATACTAGTAGCCCACAAAGGCCAATAGTAATAAACTGCTCCTCTTTCGTTTCATTGGTATATACCGCACACATAAATATATACCAGCAGTGGATATATAGCACATATAAATATATACCAGGAGTGGATATACCGCACACATAAATATATATGGAGGGACTTCACAGCCCAGTAGCGAAGAGCCAAATATGCACTGTGAGTGATGGCAGGCGCAGATGGGAACTTCTGGAAGGGACTGACCAGTGTGTACATGCAGGCGGGTGATGCGGTACTGCAACTAACGGTACACACTTTTTTGCAACTTGTAAATGTGGGTAGGTAGTGCGGTAGTGCCACTGGCAGACGATACACATTTTTTCGCAAGCAAGTATGGCCTGACTAGGGCGCAGCTAAGGGGAGGCCAGCATGATTAGGGTTGGTTGTGAGGGTCAGGGAGGTTAGGGGTTAAGGGATTTGAATGTGTAGTAAGAGAGGGGGGCGTCTCATAGTCAGGGGTGCCATTTTGTGCACTGAGAAAAACTGGTAAGATGTCCCAGACACTTACCATCGATGATATACTGGCTAGGCTAAGGGAGGCAGCGGCGGAGCGGGGCCATGAGTGGCTGAGCTCCCAGATGTCCGTCATATTGAGGGGGGAGGCGGCGGGTACGGTTAGCTCACCGCCGGAAGGAAGACGGACGTGGCGGGTACGGACGTGCCTGAGTCCCAGTGAGACCCCCCCCGGGTTCGGCGCTGTGTCAGGAACCCCTCTGGGGATCCTCCACCTCGGGGGAATGCAGGGCAGCCTACATCCTCATCCTCCCGGCGTGGGAGGAATCCATGTGGCAGGCGGAACCCAGTGCAGGACAGGAGGGCCCTCCCCCTGCCCTCTCCGGCGAGCAGCGATGGATCGGGAGCGGGAACGGCGGGATCCTTACCTTCTAGTGGGGTCATGAGGCCTGCTCAGCGAGGGATGGACGGGAGGCATGTGGCACGCGAGGTTGCGCAGCAGCAAGATGGCGGAGAGCACAGGCCTCAGGATGAAGATGTGCTGGGTGGATCTGCGTCTCTTCAGCGCCCCCTGGTGGACAGAAGTGGAGTGAGGAGCGCACCCAGCATGGAGACTGCTGGGGTGCAGAGTGTCAGCGCCTGTCAAGTCCTAACACGGAGCGTGGTGGCCCAGATGGATGATGGACATCAGGATGCAGGAATTTACGCTGTGGGGTTCACAGCGCCGGGGCAGCAAGGTGAGAACTTGTGGGGATCCCTGAATTCTCTGTGTAGTTCCCAAGGGGGAGCGGGCTGGGGGGTGGTCAGGGGGAGTTTGTTGGTGGTTTAGGACAGTTTTTGGGTAGCCTGGCCCAAGGCGAGGTGTATGTGTGTTTTGAAGGGCCGTTAGGGGCGCATTTGAAACAAGAGGTGAGGGATAGGATTTGGAAAGGGGAATACGTGGAGATTTTTTCTCTTCTCCCGCTGGAGAGGTTTAATCTGGATAGGGAGCGGAAGGACGGGAAGAGGAAGGATGAGGATGAGAAGCGGCGGTACAGGTTGATACCGCGTACTTTTGGGAATTGGTTGCAAGCGTTTGCAATCTTAGCGAGAAGAATCCGGAGTACTGCTCGGCATTATTCTGTTATATGGATGCGATAGGGGAAGCTTACTGTGTGTACGGGGAAGGGGGGGGGGGGGGGTCGGGTGGTTAAGGTACGACGAGCAGTTTCGGCAGAGGAAAGTGGTCCGCCCAAATATGCGGTGGGACCATAAGTATATTGGCTTATGGATGAGGGTGACGGCGCCAGGGAGGCAGGTGCAGCCCTTTCGGGGGGAAGCAGGGGGGTCTGGGCAGTTTACCTTGGCGTCCACGTCTGCAAAGGGGCAGTGCTTTCTGTTTAATGAGGGGGGATGCAAGTTCGGAGCAAAGTGCAGATTCAAGCATGAATGTGCCACTTGCGGGGGGGAATCATGGGGCAAACAGGTGTTTTAGGGGAGCTAAGCAGAGAGGGGGGTGCTGGAAAAGGGTCAGACACCGGTGCGGGTGGAAAGGATGGGTCCGTTCTTAGATAGATATCCTAATAGGGAGGTGGCAGAATGGTTGCGGGAGGGGTTTACGGTTGGGTTTATAATTCCGTTGGATCCTTTGCCTGCGGTTGCCTACGTTCGGCGTTGGAGCACGCTCAAGTGGTGGCGGATAAATTGGCCGGGGAGGTTCGGTTAGGTAGGATGGATGGGCCTTTTGATGCACTTCCGGTGGCGAATTAGAGGGTGTCGCCGTTGGGGGTGGTACCAAAAAAGGAGCCAAATAAATTTCGGTTGATTCACCATCTTTCATTTGCGAGAGGGACGTCGGTCAATGACGGTATTGACCCCGACTTCTGTTCGGTGGCTTATACGTTGTTTGATGTGGCTGGTTTCGTCTGATGCCGGTTAGTCCAGATAGCCTGCATTTGTTGGGTTGTTGTTGGGAGCGAAAGTTTTTCGTGGATCGATGTTTACCTATGGGTTGTTCGGTATCTTGCACGTTTTTTGAGAGGCTTAGTTTATTTTGGAATGGGTGGTGGTGGATGTGGCGGGTTGTTGATTTTTTGCGTTTGGTCTGGCGGATTCGCGGGTGTGTGCGTTATTGTTGGGTTCATTGCAGGCAGTTTTTTCATAGTTTGGGGCTCCGTTAGCGGAGGATAAAACGGTTGGTACTACGACCAAACTGAGTTTTTTGGGGATCACTATTAATACGGTTAACATGGAATGTAGACTCCCTGATGATAAGGTACGGGATCTGCGGGTAGCGGTGGAAAGAGTGAGAAGGGCAAAGAAGATACGGTTGAAAGAGCTGCAATCGTTGTTGGGGAAGCTGAACTTCGCCTGTCGCATTATGCTGATGGGCAGAATTTTTTGTAGGAGGTTGGCGGCGGCAACGGTTCCGCACCATTTTATTAGGTTAAGGAAAGGGATGAAGACGGATTTGGAGGTGTGGGGCGGGTTTTTGCAACATTTTAATGGCAGGGCATTGGTCCTGCCAGAAGTGATGGATAATTTTTATTTTGAGTTATTTTCGGACGCCGCGGGGGATGGGGGGGTTTGGGGTGTATTGCCAAGGGCGTTGGTGTGCGGGCAGGTGGCCTGAGTCATGGGTGAGTAGGGCATGGGTGCAGAACTTGCTGGAGCTTTTCCCGATAGTGTTGGCGGTGGTGTTGTGGGGTGACGAGTTTAGGGATAGGAAGATACGGTTTCATTGTGACAACTTAGGGGTGGTGCAAGCGATCAATTCGTTGACCGCTTCCTCCCCTCCTGTGGTACAGTTCAGTTGTTGCAGCATATTGTGTTACAGTGTCTGTCTATTAATGCGTGGGTGGTTGTGTGTCATGTTCCGGGGGTGTCCAATTCAATTGCTGATACTCTTTCTTGTTCGCAGTGGGAGCGGTTTTGTCAGTTGGCAACGGAGGCGGACCTGGAAGGTTTGGTTTGTCCGGCGTCAATGTGGGAAATCTTGGAAGTACTGTAGCGGGACTGTTTAGGGCATTACTAAGTGATGGGACGTGGGCGACGTACGAGAGGGCTTGAGCTGGTTGGGAGCGGTGGTGTGCGTGACTAGGGGTTGGGGTGGAGGGGGGAAGAGGTTCCTTTGTTGTTATTTTTAGGACAGATGAAGGAGGAGGGGTGGTCGATGGCGCAGGTTAACAGGTGTGTAGCGGGTTTAGCGGATTTGTCTAAGGCATTTATGGTTAAGCAGGTTTTGAAGGGTTGGAGACGAGGTAGGCGGTATCAGAATGGCAGGCGGCCCATATTGTTTGAGTTACTGTTGGGTATTGGAAGACAGGTTGACGTGGTATGTTTTTCAGTGGGGGAACGGCGGCTGTTTAAAGTGGTGTTTTCGTTGGCGTTTTTTGGCGCTTTTCGTTTGGGCGAATAGGTGAGCAGGAGTGTGCGGTGTGCGGGAGGTTTGTCTGTGGGGGACGTAGATGTGGGTGTGGACATGGTGATTATTCGGTTGAGGGGGTCCAAGACAGATATGGAAGGCACGGGTTGTAGGGTCACTTTGTTTGCAGTGCCTGGGTGCATGATGTGTCCGGTGGCCTCCCTGGTGGATTTTAGGACGGGTGATACTTTTGTGGAAGGCCCCCTGCTCAGGCATGAGGACGGATCGTTTTCATCTAGATACCAATTTGTGGCGGTGCTGAAGAAGTGTTTGGCGGGCTTGGGGGTGGATTCGGCAAGGTATACGGGGCATTCATTTAGGATCGGGGCTGCGGCTGAAGCAGCTAGGTTGGGGCTGAGTGATGAGCAGATTATGAAGATAGGTAGGTGGGAATCTGTAAGGTTTAGATTATATGTCAGGTTGGATTGTTTGGTGTGAGATGGGTTAATGAGGGGCAGGATGTTTAATGTGGTTTTTATTGTTTCAGGTTCATCGGCAGCTCTGGTTTGGATCCTCGGACACTCCTTCGTGTGGTGGGGTGCGCTTAGGGCGGATATTAGGAAGCAAGGTCGTCAGTTGGGGTTGGCAGAGGATGTTCCAGTGTTAAGGTGGTTGGGGTTTAGGGGCATGTTATGGGGGGTGTTACAGGAAGTACATAGATTTGTGCGGTTGGATAGGGCGCCGGATGTGCTGGTGGTGCATTGTGGGGGGAATAATTTGGGGGTGACGCCGGTGCGTAACCCGATTCGGGATGTGAAATTTGATTTCTTGAGGCTTTGGTTGCTGTTTCCTGGAATATTGGTGGTGTGGTCTGACATTGTGCCTCGCCGGAAATGGAGGGATGCGCGGTCGGTCAATAGAATCAACAAGGCTCGGATAAAAGTTAATAGGGCCATCAGAAATTTTTGGGCGAGGCATGGGGCGGTTGCAGTACGGCATAGGGAGTTGGAGGATAGGGTGAGGGAATTCTGGAGGAGGGATGGTGTGCATTTGAACGCGGTGGGCATTGATTTGTGGTCATTGGGGTTGCAAG
Source organism: Bufo gargarizans (assembly GCF_014858855.1). NCBI lineage: Eukaryota > Metazoa > Chordata > Amphibia > Anura > Bufonidae > Bufo > Bufo gargarizans. The sequence continues at coordinate 145,082,761 of NC_058083.1, forward strand.
ATGGAATTGAAAGAGCCCTGGTTGTGTGGCGGAACGCGCAAGCTTGAGTGGGGTGGTGGGTCAAGTTGCGCGTTGTTGGCGGCAGGAGGTACTGGAAGCTGGGAGTACGGATCGGGATTTGAGGTTGAGAGGGCCCCTTATGGTGGGGGCTGGACTCTCAGGTGGGACTTACCTGTTTGTTTTGGTGAGGTGTCCACTACCGGGTGTTTCCGAGCTAGTATACCGCGACTGGAGGCAAGGTGGATTTGCCGTGTGGTTGTGTAGGTGGACAATTTGGGGGCTTCCAGGATCTCCTTCATCTGTGTTTATGATAGAGATATATATATATATATATATATATAATCTATCATAAACACAGATGAAGGAGATCCTGGAAGCCCCCAAATTGTCCACCTACACAACCACACGGCAAATCCACCTTGCCTCCAGCCGCGGTATACTAGTTCGGAGACACCCAGTGGTGGACGCCTCACCAAACCAAACAGGTAAGTCCCACCATGAGTCCAGCCCCTACCATAAGGGGCCCTCTCAACCTCAAATCCCGATCCATACTCCCAGCTTCCAGTACCTCCTGCCGCCTCGACTGCCATGACATAAACTTCCCCCCTACCCGAAACAATCACTCTCCCCTACCTCCACCCCCCTTCCTGCAACACATGGGAGGGTGGGTGGGAGTTTTTCTCAGTGCACAAAATGGCACCCCTCACTACGAGACACCCCCCTCTCTTACTACACATTCAAATCCCTTAACCCTAACCTCCCTGACCCTCACAATCAACCCTAATCATGCTGGCCTCCCCTTAGCTGCGCCCTAGTCCGGCCATACTTGATTAAGGTATTGGTTGATAAACCGGGTCTTACCACACCTCTATTACTTACTATGTTCCACATGTCCTCCCCCAGATCTACTCCCCATTATCCCTAAAATAACCACACAACTCCAAAAGTTGATTTAATTGTCCACAGCAGCCATTTATTATTAACATAAATACACAACAAATTATATATCTATTTTTGGCCCGGATAAGAGGCGGGTGCGTTGCAGGAACACGCGCAATTTTTCCGCACGGGTGCAAAACATTGTAATGCGTTTTGCACTTGCGTGAGAAAAATCGCTAATGTTTGGTACCCAAACCAGAACTTCTTCACAGAAGTTTGGGCTTGGGATTGATGTTCTGAAGATTGTATTATTTTCCCTTATAACATGGTTATAGTGGAAAATAATAGCATTCTGAATACAGAATGCATAGTAAAATAGTGCTGGAGGGGTTAAAAAAAATAAAAATAAAAATTAACTCGCCTTCACTTGATCGCGTAGTTCCCGGTCTCTTCTTTACTTAATGATGAGCTTTGGGCTAAATGACCTGTGGTGACGTCAGATCACATGCTCCAATCACATGGTCCATCACCGTGGTGATGGAGCATGTGATCTGACGTCACCACAGTGTCATGGTCTTACCTTCTTGCTGTTCTCCTTCGTTTGACATGTGCTGGCGGCCATCTTGGTTTCTGGGTTTCTTGTAGCCTCCCACCCTGTGGCTTCTCCTTCCCACTGGGAGGAGCTGGATGCCTAGCTCATATATATATAGGAGGTCTGTGGCTTCAGTTCCTTGCTTGGTCCTCCTGTGTTCACATGCTTCTAAGACTGCTGCTGCTTCTGGTTCCTGATCCTGGCCTCGTCTGACTACCCCGCTGGTTCCTGATCCTGGCTTCGTCTGACTACCCCGCTGGTTCCTGATCCTGGCTTCGTCTGACTACCCTTCTGGTTCCTGACCTCTGGCTACGCAAGACCCTGCTTCGGTTTAGCCATCCGTTTGGACTTTTGCTACAGCTTGATTTTCAATAAAGCCTTCTTATTCCCACTTATCTCTTGTTGTACGTCTGGTTCATGGTTCCATGACATTAGGACCAAGCCATGAATTCTGACGGTACAGGGCCATCCTCGCTACCCACGCTGATTGCCAGACTTGATCAGCAGGATCACCTGTTGGGTCGGTTCGCTGTGGCGTTGCAAACCCTGCTTGAACGCACGGCTCATTTCGCTTCCGTTGCCGATGGGTCGGTTGTCGCTCCTGGGCCCGCTCCTACTGCCGCTCCGGTTGTTGCGCCAGAGTCTACCCCGACACCTGTTGCTGCGCCTGCCGTGTCTCGGGGTATGACCGGTTCTGCCCCCCTTCCACAGCGCTTTGGGGGAGAGCCAACTCAGTGCCGAGGTTTCCTTAACCAGGTGGGCATTTATTTCGAGTTGCTGCCACATGCCTTTCCTACTGAGAGATCAAAGGTGGGCTTCTTGATCTCGCTGCTCTCGGACAAGGCCTTGGCCTGGGCCAGTCCTTTATGGGAGAACAACAATCCGGTGGTTGCCGAGTTTTCCGGTTTTGTTGCTTCTCTTCGGAAGGTATTCGATGTGCCGGCTCGTGCTGCCTCTGCTGCGAGGCTCCTTATGTCCATCAGACAGGGTTCACGATCCGTAGCTGAATACGCCATTGAGTTTCGTACCCTGGCAGCAGAGGTGGGCTGGAATAATGAGGCTCTGGTCGCTGCTTTCTCTCATGGTCTCTCGGATGCCTTGAAGGATGAGGTTGCAGCTAAGGACCCACCAGTGGAGCTCGAGTCTCTTATTTCTTTCCTGATTTTGATTGACACCAGACTCAGGGAGAGACCTTCCTTTAAGGAGAGCCTGCGGAGGCCTTCTAACAGATTGGCGCCTACGTTTGCTGTCCCACCCGTGCCTCCCTCTCCTCCCACGCCTCCTGGGGATGACTTGTCTGGGGGTGAACCCATGCAGCTGGGGTTTGCTCGCCTGTCCGAGGGGGAGAGGGTACTCCGGAGACGCGAGGGCCGATGCATGTACTGTGGTCTCGGTGGGCATTTTCGGTTGGCATGTCCGAACCGTCCGGGAAACGCTCGCCCCTGAGATCCTGTCGGGGGCAGATCTTGGGTGGAGTCTCCTCGTCCCCGGTTTCCCGTGTTGACAAACCACTGATCACTGTTGTCCTCTCCTGGGTCGGGGGCTCAGTGACGACCCAGGCGTTGGTGGACTCTGGTGCTGGTGGTTTGTTCATTGATAGTGTGTTCGCTGCCGCCAATTCCATTCCTCTGCAGCCTCGAGGTTCCCCACTGGCTCTTGAGGCGATAGACGGCAGACCCCTTCTGCCGCCACACGTGACTCATGAGACCCTTCCAGTGGGGATAGCCATTGGTGCCGTTCACAGAGAGTCGGTCTGTCTCCAGGTGATTTCGTCTCCACACTACTCGGTGGTCTTGGGGTACCCCTGGCTCCAGAAGCATAATCCGACTTTCGATTGGAGATCGGCCGAGATCCTCTCGTGGTCACCGCAGTGTGGGGCTAGTTGCATCCATGGGCCTGTCAAGTTGCTGTGTACTTCCTCGGACTCTCTGTTGCCTCCTGAATACGAAGAGTACCGGGATGTATTCGATAAGGTGCGCGCGGTTGCCCTACCTCCGCACCGCCCATACGATTGTGCCATAGAGTTACAATCTGGTGCCGTTCCTCCTCGTGGCAAAGTCTATCCACTGTCGGTAGCGGAGAATGAGGCCATGGAGGAGTACGTGAGGGAGGCGCTTTCACGCGGACACATTCGCAAATCCTCGTCCCCGGCAGGGGCTGGATTTTTCTTTGTGAAAAAGAAGGGCGGTGAGTTGAGGCCTTGCATCGATTACAGGGGTCTCAATCGCATCACGATCAAGAACGCTTACCCGATACCCTTGATTTCCGAGCTGTTCGATCGCCTCAAAGGGGCCACTGTCTTTACCAAACTCGACCTGAGGGCGGCATATAACCTGGTAAGGATCAAGGCGGGCGATGAGTGGAAGACCGCGTTTAACACCAGGACCGGTCATTATGAATCCTTGGTTATGCCCTTTGGGTTGTGCAATGCGCCCGCAGTCTTCCAGGAATTCATCAACGATGTTTTCCGTGACCTGTTGCAGCAGTGTGTGGTGGTCTATTTGGATGACATCTTGGTATATTCTGAATCCATGGAGGCCCACATTATGGATGTCAGACGAGTGTTGCAACGGTTACGAGAGAACAGGCTGTTCGGTAAGCTTGAGAAATGCGAATTTCACCGATCCCAGGTAACCTTCTTAGGTTACATCATTTCCGCTGAGGGGTTCTCCATGGATCCTGAGAAGGTTTCGGCTGTCTTACAGTGGCCCCAGCCCAGTGGTCTCCGTGCCCTGCAGCGCTTTTTGGGCTTCGCCAATTATTATCGGAAGTTCATCAGGGACTTTTCTATGCTAGCCAAGCCTCTCACGGATTTGACCAGGAAGGGCAGTAATTTCCAGGTCTGGCCGCTCGAGGCCATCCGAGCTTTTGAGGCTCTAAAGTCCGCCTTTGTGTCGGCTCCGATTCTGTCGCATCCCAACCCTGGGTTGCCCTTTGTCCTCGAGGTGGACGCGTCTGAGACGGGAGTAGGCGCCCTTCTGTCTCAGCGTAGAACACCAGAGGGTCCTCTGCTTCCTTGTGGGTTTTACTCCCGGAAACTGTCTTCCGCGGAGTGCAACTATCAGATTGGTGACAGGGAGTTATTGGCCATCGTGCAGGCCCTTAAAGAATGGAGGCACTTGCTCGAGGGTTCGGTGGTTCCGGTTCTCATCCTGACGGACCACAAGAATCTGACCTACCTTTCTGAGGCCAAGAGATTGACACCACGTCAGGCCAGATGGGCTCTGTTCTTGTCACGTTTTAATTACGTGGTCTCCTACCTACCCGGTTCCAAGAACATCAGAGCGGATGCCTTATCACGGCAGTACTCCGAGCTGTCCAGGGAGGAGTCGATTCCGACTTCGGTCATACCTCCGAATCAGATCCTGGCCGCCATTCGCACCAGCCTGACCTCTCCCCTGGGTGAGCAGATTTTGGCGGCTCAATCTGGTGCTCCCTCTGGGAGACCCAACGGCAGATGTTTTGTGCCTGAGGAGTTGCGCACTCGGTTGTTGCGAACCTACCATAACTCCAAGGCCGCGGGGCATCCTGGAAAGAATCAGCTGTCCTGGGCTGTTTCACGTCTGTTCTGGTGGCCTTCTCTACATTCCGACATCGCCGCATATGTAGCGGCATGCTCCGTTTGTGCCCAGAGTAAGTCCCCTCGGCACCTTCCGTTGGGCCTTTTGCAACCCATAGCCACCGGGGAGCGCCCATGGTCACACCTGGGGATGGATTTCATTGTGGACCTCCCTGCATCCCGAGGCCATACGGTCATTCTCATGATTGTGGATCGGTTTTCCAAAATGTGCCACTGTGTTCCTCTCAAGAAGTTACCCTCTGCACAAGAGTTGGCCACGATTTTCGCCAGGGAGGTCTTCCGGTTGCACGGTTTGCCCAAGGAGATTGTGTCGGATCGGGGGAGTCAGTTTGTGTCCAGGTTCTGGCGCGCCTTTTGCTCCCAGTTGGGGATTCATCTCTTTCTCCTCGGCCTACCACCCTCAGTCCAATGGGGCCGCAGAACGATCCAATCAGGCCTTGGAGCAATTCCTTCGTTGCTATGTCTCCGATCACCAAGACAATTGGGTTGACCTCCTTCCTTGGGCTGAGTTTGCCAGGAACACGGCGGTGAACTCTTCCTCTGGGACGTCTCCCTTCATGGCCAATTATGGGTTCCAACCTGCCGTGTTACCGGAGGTATTCTCTCCCCAGGATATTCCGGCTGTGGAGGATCACCTTTCCGTCCTACGTGCTTCTTGGGTACAGATCCAGAGGTCCCTTGAGGTCTCTGCGCAGCGCCAGAGACTCCAGGCTGATCGCAGACGAGCGCCCGCTCCTTCCTACCAGGTCGGAGACCGTGTATGGTTGTCCACCCGCAACCTCAACCTTCGAGTGCCCACTCCCAAGCTGGCGCCTCGCTTTGTTGGTCCCTTCCGAGTGCTTCGCAGGGTAAACCCGGTAGCCTATGCCCTTGCGCTTCCTCCTGGCATGCGGATCTCCAACGTGTTTCATGTCTCCCTGTTGAAGCCATTGGTGTGTAATCGTTTCACTTCCTCGGTTCCTCGGCCCCGTCCGGTCCAAGTGGGCAATCGTGAGGAATATGAGGTGAGCAATATCCTGGACTCACGCCTGGTCCGCGGTCGGTTGCAGTTTTTGGTCCATTGGCGTTCCTGGGTTCCCTCCGCAGATGTCCATGCTCCTGCTTTGCTCCGAGCCTTCCACGCACGCTTCCCTCAGAAACCGTTCCTTACTCCGCGGAGGAGGGGCCCTTGAGGGGGAGGTACTGTCATGGTCTTACCTTCTTGCTGTTCTCCTTCGTTTGACGTGCTGGCGGCCATCTTGGTTTCTGGGTTTCTTGTAGCCTCCCACCCTGCGGCTTCTCCTTCCCACTGGGAGGAGCTGGATGCCTAGCTCATATATATAGGAGGTCTGTGGCTTCAGTTCCTTGCTTGGTCCTCCTGTGTTCACATGCTTCTAAGACTGCTGCTGCTTCTGGTTCCTGATCCTGGCCTCGTCTGACTACCCCGCTGGTTCCTGATCCTGGCTTCGTCTGACTACCCCGCTGGTTCCTGATCCTGGCTTCGTCTGACTACCCTTCTGGTTCCTGACCTCTGGCTACGCAAGACCCTGCTTCGGTTTAGCCATCCGTTTGGACTTTTGCTACAGCTTGATTTTCAATAAAGCCTTCTTATTCCCACTTATCTCTTGTTGTACGTCTGGTTCATGGTTCCATGACACACAGGTCCTTTAGCCCACAGCTCATCATTAAAGAAGTAAAGAAGAGACCGGGAACTACGCGATCAAGAGGAGAAGGTGAGTTCATTTTTTTTAACCCCTCCAGCACTATTTTACTATGCATTCTGTATTCAGAGTGCTATTATTTTTCTCACGCAAGTGCAAAACACATTACAATGTTTTGCACTCGCGCTGAAAAATCACGCGTGTTCCCGCAATGCACCCGCACATTTTCCCGCAACGCCCGTGTGAAACCAGCCTAAGGACCAGCCAATTTTTTGCAAATCTGACGTGTCACTTTATGTGGTGATAGCTTAAAACGCTTTTACTTATCCAGGCCATTCTGAGATTGTTTTCTCGTCACATATTGTACTTCATGACAGTGGTAAAATTGAGTCCATTTTTTTTTTTTTTGTTAATAAAAAAAATTCAAAATTTACCAAAAATCTTGAAAAATTAGCAGATTTCCAAATGTCAATTTCTCTACTTTTATAATAGATAGTAATACCTCCAAAAATAGTTATTACTTTAAATTCCCCATATGTCTACTTCATGTTTCGATCATTTTGTGGATGACATTTTAATTTTTGGGGACGTTACAAGGCTTAGGCTACTTTCACACTAGCGTTCGGGTGTCCGCTTGTGAGCTCCGTTTAAAGGGGCTCACAAGCGGACCCGAACGCATTCGTCCAGCACTAATGCATTCTGAGTGGACGCGGATCCGCTCAGAATGCATCAGTCTGGGAGCGTTCAGCCTCCGCTCCGCTCAGCAGGCGGACACTTGAACGCTGCTTGCAGCGTTCGGGTGTCCGCCTGGCCGTGCGGAGGCGTGCGGATCCGTCCAGACTTACAATGTAAGTCAATGGGGACGGATCCGTTTGAAGATGACACACTATGGCTCAATCTTCGAACGGATCCGTCCCCCATTGACTTTACATTGAAAGTCTGGACGGATCCATCTGAGGCTTTTTTCACACTTAGAAATATTTTAACAATATAATGCAGACGGATCCGTTCTGAACGGAGCCACCGTCTGCATTATATGAGCGGATCCGTCTCAGACGGATCCGCTCTGAACGCTAGTGTGAATGTAGCCTTAGAAGTTTAGAAGCAAACCTTAAAATTTTTCAGAAAATTTCTAAAACCCACTTTTTCCAGGACCAGTTCAGGTCTGAAGTTATTTTGTGAGGCTTACATAATAGAAACCACCCAAAAATGACCCCATTTTACAAACTACCCCCCTCAAGGTATTCAAAACTCATTTTACAAACTTTGTTAACCCTTTAGGTGTTCCACAAGAATTAATGGAAAATAGAGATAACATTTCCAAATTTCACTTTTTTTTGGCAGATTTTCCATTTGAATCTATTTTTCCCAGTTACAAAGCAAGGGTTAACAGCAAAACAAAACTCATTATTTATGGCCCAGATTCTGTAGTTTACAGAAACACCCCATATGTGGTTGTAAACTGCTGTACGGGCAAGCGGCAGGGAGCAGAAGGAAAGGAACGCCATATGGTTTTTGGAAGGCAGATTTTGCTGGACTAGTTTTTTGACACCATGTCCCATTTGAAGCCCCCCTGATGCACCCCTAGAGTAGATACTTGAAAAAAGTGATAAGGTGGCAGGATAAGGTGGCAGTTTTGTTGGTACTATTTTAGGGTACATATGATTTTTGGATGCTCTACATTACACTTTTTGTGAGGCAAGGTAACAAGAAATAGCTGTTTTGGCACAGTTTTTCTTTTTTGTTATTTACAACATTCATCTGACAGGTTGGATTATGTGGTATTTTTATAGAGCAGGTTGTCACGGACGTGACAATACCAAATTTGTTTGTTTCGGTTTTACATAAAGCATTTTTGAAAAAAATAAGATGTTTTAGTGTCTCCACATTCTGAAAGCCGTAGTTTTATTTATTTTTTGGGCGACTGTCTTGTGTAGGGGCTCATTTTTTTCAAGATTAGATGACGGTTTGATTGGTACTATTTTGTGGTGCATATGACTTTTTGATCGCTTGCTATTATACTTTTTGTGATGTAAGGTGACCAAAAAAAAAAGCCTTTTTTTATACAGTTTTTTTTTTTTTTTTTTTTTTTTTTTTACTGTATTCACGTGAGGGGTTAGGTCATGTGATATTTTTATAGAGCATGTTATTTTGGATGCGGCAATACCCAATATGTCTACTTGTTATTTATTTATGTAAGTTTTACACAATGATTTAATTTAAAAAATAAAAAAAAATCATGTTTTAGTGTCTCCATAGTCTGAGAGCCATAGTTTTTTCAGTTTTTGGGCAATTATTTTAGGTAGGGTATGATTTTTGCGGTATGAGATGACGGTTTGAATGGGGCTATTTTGGGGTGCGTATGACTTTTTGATCACTTGCTATTACACTTTTTGTCATGTAAGGTGACAAAAAAATTACTTTTTTTGCACTTTTTTTTACGGTATTCACCCGAGGGGTTAGGTCATGTGATATTTTTATAGAGCAGGTACTTACGGATGCAGAGATACCTAATATGTATACTTTTTTTTATTTACTTAAGTTTTACATACTTCCAGCATTTTTTAAACAGAAAAAATTATGTTTTAGTGTCTCCATATCCTCAGCCATTTTTTTTTTTTTTTTGGGCGATTGTCTTAGGTAGGGGCTCATTTTTTGCGGGAAGAGGTGATGGTTAGATTGGTACTATTTTGGGGTCCATAAACCTTTTTGATCGCTTGGTGTTGCACTTTTTGTGATGTAAGGTGACAAAATGGCTTTTTTTTTTACACCTTTTATTTTATTTTTATGGTATTTATCAGACAGGGTGTATCATGTGATATATTTATAGAGTCAGTCATTATAGACTTTTTTAAATTATAAAATAAGGAGAAAGGGCCGTTTAGTTTTTTTTACTTTATTAATTTTATTACTTTAGGAATTTTATTATTATTTTTTAAACTTTTTTTTTCTTTATTTTATTTCTGATGTTCACTTTTGGGGGGTCTGATCCCCTCTGCAATACATTACAATACATCTGTATTGTAAAGCCGAATGCACACGGCTGTGTTTCACGGCCGTGAGGAGTCCGTGGTAACACGGCCTGGATTTCTGCTGAGCGCAGGAGCGAACAGCGTCATTGGTTGCTATAACGCCATGCGTTTCATGCCGCAGCTGCACTACAGTAATACACTTATATGACCAATGACGCCGTGCGCTCCTGCTCTCAGCAGGAATCCAGGCCATGTTACCACGGACCGTTACGGCCGTGAAACACGGCCGTGTGCATTCGGCTTAATGCATTGCCTATTAGTGTATTACACAGAGTAATACACTAACAGGTTGGATCTCCTCGGCTCCCGTAGAAGGCAGGTACCGATGCCATGCAAGGCATTGGGCAGCCTCTGCAAGGCATCGGGCTGCCTTCTGAGACATCGAGTCCCCGCCACAGCAGCGCGGGGACTCGCTGGGCTCACTCAAACACAAACCTCTTCTATGCCGCGGTCAGAGGCATTGAAGGGGTTAATCCGCAGCGATCGTCGATACGCAGGGTCACAGAACCCCCCTCGGCATTGTCTCAGGGTGCCTGCTGATTGATTTCAGCAGGCATCCAGTACCGATCACTATCCGCGGCGGTGATCAGAAATACACAGGGCGTACAGATACGCCCTGTGTCCTTAAGTACCGGGACATCAGGGCATATCTGTACACCCTATGTCCCCAAGAGGTTAAAGACATACTTGGAAAACATTACATACAGCGCTACAAAACAGAGGGTCATACAGCACCACATATGTACCTCTTACATCCAGTCTCCTCTTTGATGTAGATGTTCTCTGTCCTCATTTTCTCCATTCAGACCAGGCCACCATGATGATTTATTTCAGCCATCTCTTCTCTCTGCAGAGTTTGACAAACAAATATCTTAGTTTCCTACTTTTCCATCATCCTCCCACCTTTTGAACACCCCATCCTGCCACCCCAAATACTGTGTTTGCTGTGCCCCCCAATACTAGAAACAGTTCCCCTGAAAATATTGGTACCACACAGAGTGCGTCAGTATATAAAATACCCCTTTACCTTTCAGATCAGACCCCATATCAAACCTCAGATGAGACCCCCATCTCAGACCAGATCTTCTTTAGATCTCTATGTCAGACCCCATATCAGACCTCAGATCAGACCCCCCATTAGGCCTCCATGTCAGAAACCCTCATCTCAGACCAAACCCCCCCCATGTATCAGACTTTAGATCAGAACCCCCAATATCAGACCTCAGATAAGCCTCCCATTAGACCTCCATGTAAGACCCTCCCAAAATCAGACCCCTATTAGACTTCTAGACCCCCCTATATCAGACCTCAGACCAGACCCGCATCAGACCTCTCAGAGCACACCCCCCAAATCAGACCCCATTAGACCTCCAGACCCCTATATCAGACCCCTCATTAGACTCCAAGACCCCTATTAGACCTCCAGACCCCGATATCAGACCTCAGACTAGACCTTCAAAGTCCTACTTAAGACCGCCATTAGACCCCCAGACCCCCATTCACTTTACAGACCCCCATTAGACATACAGACCCCCATATCAGATCTCAGACCCCCATTAGACCTCAGATCCTCCATATCAGACCTCAGATCAGACTGTAAAATAAATACATTAACTTACTTCTCCTGCTCAACCTCTTCTCTCTATGTCCGGCGGTATCCCAGGTTCTCTTGTCATCTCAAGGCCGTCGCTGCACAGTCACCGGACCTCCTCCACAGTCACCCTGATCAGGTCACAGTGCACTCTGTATGTCCTGACGCTGAAGCCATCCAGGACACAGCAGCGTGGGCCCCGGAAAGAGCAAGCAGGAGCAGCAGTAAGTACATTAGTACATGCTTACAGCGCTTCACTCCCCCGCCTCCTGCATACTAGTGAGCAGTGATGGCCAGTTCGCCGTGTTTGCCTGCAAACACATGCGGGCTGCCATCTTAACTCACAAGTCCAGCCATGCACAGGTAAGGCCTTAACTGTGTGCGGGCCGATCTGAAACAAATGCGGTCACCAGGAGCAGGCAGTTCCGAGAACAGCCGTCTGGGGCCTTCATTGGGCTGTTCTCGGAACTGCCTGCTCCCGGTGACCGCATTTGTTTCAGACTGGCTTCTGGCACAGGTAAGGACTTACCTGTGCATCGCCGGACTTGTGAGTTAAGATAGCAGCCGCATGTGTTCACGGGCGAACACGGCGGAATGGCCATCACTGCTAGTGAGCGCTTCAGAGACAGCACAAGACACCGCCTGAGGTGAGATTCTCATCTCCCCTTGAGGCAAAAGTGGGCCTGCATCCGCCAGACGTGCGCCTAGCAGAAAAACCATGCCAGCCATAGGCTGGTGTCGTTTTTAGCCAGCATGTATGCCTGTTTTCAGGCATACATGTTAGTAAATTTGACAGGGCCAGAGTCCCAGCAAGCCCCTGCTTCGCTCCATCCAACTGTCAAAAAAACACTGACCAAGTGATTTAATATTGTTACGTGGCCGTTCAAAAAGGGGGCTTGCAACAATTGAAAAGTCTCCCAGTGCCTGAAACACTCCTAGAAAAATAAGAGACCTTCCAGAAGAGCTGTCAAATCTCCCAAGCACACTGGGGGTCATTTACCAAAAAACTGTTCTTACAACAGTTTTTGATAGCCCCTGAGTTGCTGTAGTGCGTGCACCTGGAGTGAAAACGACATTTTCCAGGGCCAATGCCCCATCCTGACCCCCGCCATGCCCTCACCACTCCCAAGTGGCGAAAACAGCGTAAAAATACCCATTCAACAAAATATTGTTGTATGGGTGCTTAAAAAGTTGCAAAAAGATCTTGCAACATTTTTTATGTCAAAACCAGGCTTAAAAATGTTTCTAAATGACCCCCAAAAGCTCAACTCTCCATGTAGACTTAGAAACCAGATTGAGGGCTCATGCACACGAACATATTTTGTTTCTGTGTCCATTCCGTTTTTTGAGGCCCATATGTGGAACCATTCACTCAATAGAGCCGCAAAAACGGAAATGACTCAGTGTGCATTCTGTTTCCATATGTCCTATTATTGTTTGCATTACGGACAAAGATAGGACTGTTCTAATAGGGGCCAGCTGTTCCGCTGCAAAATACGGAACGCACATGGACGTCATCTGTATTTTTAGCGGATACGTGATCTGCGGATAGGAGTTTATGAGCCCTGAGGCAGTCTTTTGCTAATTAAAAGGAGTGCTCAAACCCCCCAAAAACAAAAAGGTGACAAAAAGCAATGAGGGTCATTTACAAACATTTTTATGCATGGGGAATTTTTACGCCAAAGTAGCGAAGGAGTGTCGGGAGCCAGAACTCCGGCAAATTTACATTCATTTATGTCTGAAAATAAGTGTTTCAGACATAAAAAGAAGCATAAACTACTCCAGTCAGGGGCTGGAGTAGTTTTTACTCCAGGTGCACTGATTGCAGGAGGTGTATCTAATATATGACGAGGCGCATGCCTTGTCATAAATTAGGCAAATCCTCCAGTAGTGCAGGGGGAAACAAAGATTGACGTAAAAAGCCAGTCTTTGAAAATGACCCCCAATGTATGTTGAAATGCCTCCTTTGATTCACCTGTGACCTGGTCTTGTAGTGTATTCCGTGCACTATATTAGGTTAATGATTGAGTTTCTCTGTGCTCTTGTACATGGAATCACATCAGATCCAGAGAAGAGCTCCAAACTGTATTTCCCTATTGAAGGCAGGCACATAAAACAGACGTGCGCACACACAAACCTAACTGCTTGTCACAGCGTCTCCATAGACTGCGCTGGGAATCAGATGACAAGTGGGCTCCTGTCCAACAGATTAACTTTGCCCTATCAGTGTCTGCTGCTGGCTTGTAACATAGTCAGTGCAAGGGAGCGTTAATCACTGGAGAGAAGTAGGTACTGTAGGTAGACATGGTGTCCAAATCCCTGTGCTTCGTACTTCTCTCTGTTCTCCTGGCGTATTACATTTATAAACCTCTGCCAGACAACATGGAGGAGAAATGGAAAGTTATGCTGATGGATGCCACTTTCAGAAGTCTTGGACATTTGGTAAGTTGAATGTTTATTAACTGCTGCTGCTTTCCTGTGCTTGAGCTATTTTGCATTTTCAACAGCTTTTCAATGGCATAAGACTATTAGAACGTCTGTAAGCAGGATTTAGGAAATCCAGCAGAACTGGGGTATGCATATAACGGAGTTAATGGGAGGAAATCTGTTAATGATGTCACCTTGTGTCCAAGTCAATACCTAGAGATACACCGGTGCTTACCGCTCTTTTTTTACGTGATTCTGTGCTGTACCTTTGCAATGTAATCTTGGCTATGTATGTGTACAACAGCAGCTTCTGTAGCAAACGTCTTCTACCCCTCCTTATGTAAATAGTGAGCTGAATTAGAGAAGATTTTACGGCCAGTCCTGGGAACGCAATAGCAAAAGCTTATTCGCCTTTCATCTCGATAACAGAGGCATTTTCTTAGACCTAAATTTTATTCATCTTTTATAAAATGTAGGAAATACTTCCCTTGACAAGTGGAGTGTTGCTGGATTCCACAGCAGTAAATGTATTTATTTTACTCACTTATATATCACTAACATATGCTGCAGCGCATTATAGACATTACCATCACTCTGTCCCTAGTGGGGCTCACAACTAATTTCTCTAGTAACAGCACCAGACTGAAGTCCCTTGGGCCCACCAGAAGAAATGACTCCCACCCTCTGTGCCTACAGAACCATAAGGGCCCTATTTTATTAGGGGCCCATTATTGTCAGAGCTTGGGCCCATCAGGGGATCCCCTGGTACTCTGGTGTGCCAGTCTAACCCTGCCGGTCAGTATGTCCTTGGAGTGTGGGAGGAAACACAGGGAGAACATACAGGGGCACTTTTAGGCTAGGGCTACATGGTGACATGTGTCGTGCGACAAAAAGGGAACAACTACACTGCGACATGTGTCGTGGGACATTCATGCCGCACCAATGTAGAGTGACATTTTAGAATGCTAGTCTATGGTGTCACACTGTGACATACTGCAATATGGCAGTCGCACAAAAATCTATTTTGTCGCACAGCCGGTTTTACACAATCTGCACCAGTTGGGTGGGACAGAGCAGAGTGTGAACATGTCGAGGAGGAGGAAGCTGGGACTTCAGCTTAAATATTAGCGAAAAAACGACACCAGGTGTACAGACTGCCACAGATGCGCACGCATCATAAATGTGACAAATCTTACAGCAGCGTAAGGGGGAGACTAAAGCCTCATGCAGATGTCTGTGGAACATGGTCCGTGAGATACCGGATTGGCATTGCAGTAGCGCACGGAGTCATAGCGACCAATTACGCCGTGTACTCCTGCAATGCCAGTCCGGTATCTCACGGACCGTGTTCCACGGACGTCTGCATGAGGCTTAAGACCGGCGTAAAAAGCCAGTCTTCGTTAATGTGTTCCACATAACTTTGACGGATCCACTGCCAGAGCAGGGGTTATTAAGACCAACATCTAAAACATTGATCTTAATAAATGACCCCCGGAATATGTAACCTTAAGGCCTCATGCACACGACTGCCATTTTTTGCCGTTCCGCAAACTGCGGATCCCCAAAAAACGGAAGCCATCCGTATGCCTTCCACAAATTTGTGGAACGGGTGGCCCATTGTAGAAATGCCTATTCTTGTCCACAAAACGCATGTGTTCGCAATCGCCTTCACTGTTGGCAAATACTGTCTTCAATTTGCACCTCATTTATTATCCCTTAAAAAAAAATCTGGTTTGTCTTAAGTCTGACCTCCTAGTGGTCATTTTCTTGTAAGCAGATTTATATTCACTAAAACTGGTCTAAGGCTACTTTCACACTTGCGTTCGGAGCGGATCCGTCTGGTGTCTGCACAGACGGATCCGCACCTATAATGCAAATGCTCAGATCCGTTCACATTACCATGAACAAAAAAATAAATAAAAAAATAAAAAAAAATATATATATATTTTTTTATGTTCATGATAGTGCAAACGGATCAGTTTTGACTTTACATTGAAAGTCAATGGGGGGCGGATCCGTTTGAAAATTGAGCCATACTGTGTCAACTTCAAATGAGAGCAACGGAGCAGGGCGCAGCATAGCGCAGTGTAACTTGACTTAGGGGGAAGTTGAAGGCAGACAAGGGGTTAAGGTTTATGGTGGGTTAGGGGTTGGGTTAGGAATTTCGCGGGCATTATATATGCCTGGGGGAGGAGTCACCTTTCACCGGCGTGCAGGGATTTGTCACGGTTAGTCGCATTATGGCTTCTGTGGAAGATTTAGTTTTGGCTGTGAGGGCTGCTGCCGAGCGGCATGGGCATGACTGGCTGCAGGATTGTTTGAGGGTGGCTTTATCGGGTCCGGCCGGGCCCCCTGCGGCACCTGCAGTCAGGCTCAGTGCCAGGAGATCTGCGCCTCCGGAGCGCTTGAGCCCCGAGGCTACCCCCCGTGTGCGGCGGCGCTTAAGGAGCCCCGTTAGGGACCCTCCGCTGGCGCTGGCTGGGGCTGCTACTGTTACCCCTTGCCGGCGCAGCGGGAGGAATCCTGCTCGGCGCCGGGCACTGGCGGGAGAGGGACATGCTGCTCCGTGTCCCTCGTCCTCGGCGCGACAGAGGGGGAGAAGTTCCAGAGCGGTGTCTCCCTCTCCAGTGCGTTCTGGTGGGGAGCGAGCCGGCGGTCGGATCTTACCTTCCCGGCCCGCAGGTAGGGTCCGGTCTGGGCGAACAGTGGAGTGTGCGGCCTCATCGGCGGTTGGTGGGGGCCTGTCCAGGAGCGCAGCTGCTGTGAGGGATGTGGGGGCGCCGCGGCCTGCATCTGCTGGCCGGCGGCAGTCTGCGTCTGCTCAGCCGAGGAGTTCAAGGAGAGAAACAGCGACACCGGTGGCCGGCGGCGGTACTGCAGGTCTAGCAGTTGGAGAAACAGCGACACCGGTGGCCGGCGGCGGTGCTGCAGGTCAAGCAGTTTCACAAGCGCTGGCTGTGGATTCTGGGTTCGAGCCCCCCATGGTGCAGCAGAGGTGTGTGACGGCGGCTTCAGGTCTAGGTGCGGCTGCCGGTTTTCCTCCCGGCGGGCCTGGACGGTCAGAATTATGTCCTGTTGGTGGAGGTGCGCGGAACAGGCGGCCATCTGGAGGTGGGCCAGGCGGCTGCGTGGACGGTGACTTGCGGCCAGGTCAGGTGGACGCTGGTCGTGGCCCCCAGGACTATGGTGCCTTTGAGGAGGGCGAAGTAAGTTTGGACGAAGGGGAGGCGGACGGCGGCCTTGACGATCCGGCGGGTGCCGGTCCTTCCTCAGCATCGACGCGGACCGGATCGTGGACGGCAGGATCTGCAGGACGGTCGGCGGCTACTGGGGGGTCGTCCCAGGGACAGCCAGGTGAGCAAACTTCGTGTCAGCAACGGACCCTTTGCGGGTCGGGGTCAGGGGGTGATTGGGGGGGGCTGGCTGGGTCTGAGGGTTTAGTACGGGATTTTATGTCGGGGATGCTATCGCTGGTGGCGCGTTTGGGTTCGGGTGCTGACACGTCCCCGGCGGCGGTGTGGTCACCTGCTCCGGTGGTTGGAGGGGGTGTGTGTGCTAGGGCGGAGGTCGTTGAGAGCGCGCCAGCTGTCACGGCGGGTGCTTTGGTGGGGGAGACGGCGGTGTCTGGTGGTGGTGGGGGCCGGGCGTGCGATGATGTCAGGATGGCGGATTCAGCTAAAGGTGAAGTGTATGTTTGCTTTGAAGGGCCTTTGGGGGCGCATTTGAAGGTTGAGGTCAGGGAAAGGATCTGGCGGGGGGAGTATGTTGAGATATTCTCATTGCTGCCGTTGGAGAAGTTTAATTTGGAGAGGGGTAGGCCGGAGGAAAGCAAAAAGGAGGAGGAGGAGAAGCGGCGGTATAGGTTGATTCCGCGGACGTTTTCGAACTGGCTTCAGGCTTTTGCGATATTCGCGAGTGTGGTGGGGGAGAAGGCGCCGGAGAATTGTTCGGCTTTATTTTGTTACATGGATGCGATTGGGGAGGCTTATAGGACATATGGCGGGGTGGCTTGGCTCCGCTATGATGAGCAGTTTAGGCAGAGAAAGGCAGTGCGAACGAGTATCCGGTGGGACCATAAGGATATTGGTTTGTGGATGCGGCTTATGTCGGCTCCAAGGGGTGTTGGCCAGCCCTTTCGGTCCGTTGCCGGGGGTTCCTCGGCGTCAGATGTCTCCAGTGGAAATAGGAAGGGGTGTTGTTGGCAGTACAATGAAGGTTTCTGTAGGTACCTTGCCGATTGCAAGTTCAAGCACGAGTGTTCCGGTTGCGGGGGGTCCCACAGTCTGTCTCGGTGTTTTAAGCGCGGGAAGGGCAGAGGGTTTGAAGTTGCGCACAAGGGGGGCGACTCCCGTGATGGTAGCAGAGATGGTCCCGTGGCTAAAGATTTACCCAAATAGGGAGGCTGCGGAATTGTTGTTGAGGGGTTTTAGGGACGGTTTTGTAATCCCGTGTGCTTCAGTTCGGGTTGAGGTGGCGACTCGCAATTTGTCTTCTGCCTTGCGCCGACCGGAGGTGGTTGCGGAGAAGATTGGTAAGGAGGTGGCTGCGGGGAGAATTGCGGGCCCGTTTTCTGAATGTCCTTTGCGGGATTTGTGGGTGTCCCCTCTCGGGTTGGTCCCTAAGAAGGAGCCGGGCAAGTTCAGGCTTATTCATCACCTGTCGTTTCCCGCGGGGGGTTCAGTCAATGATGGTATTAGCGAGGAGTTATGTTCGGTGTCGTATACGTCTTTTGATGAGGCGGTACGGTGGGTACGTCGCTTCGGTCAAGGGGCTTTGTTGGCAAAAACGGATATTGAGGCTGCGTTTCGTTTGTTGCCCATTCATCCGGATAGTTTTCATTTGCTGGGTTTTAAGTGGGAGGGACAGTTTTATGTTGATTGTTGCTTGCCGATGGGTTGCGCTATTTCATGTTCGCTGTTTGAGACGTTTAGCTCCTTTTTGGAGTGGGTAGTTAAGCAGGAAGCGGGTTGGACTTCGGTGTTGCATTACCTTGACGATTTTTTATTTTTGGGACCGGCAGGCTCGAGGGTTTGCTCGATGTTGTTGCGGACAATGGAGCGGGTGGCGGCCAGGTTTGGTGTGCCGTTGGCGCCTGAAAAGACTGAAGGGCCGGCTACGACGGTCAAGTTTTTGGGGATTGTGATCGATAGTGTGGCAATGGAATGTCGCTTGCCTGAGGATAAGGTGGCGGACTTGTTGTGTGAGGTGGTTTTTCTGAGAAGGGCTAGGAAGGTACAGTTGCGGCGGGTGCAGTCCGTTTTAGGCAAGTTGAACTTTGCTTGTAGAATCCTACCAATGGGTCGTGTTTTTTGTAGACGCTTGGCCATGGCTACGGCGGGTGTCTCTGTGCCTTTTCATTTCTTGCGTTTGTCAGCTGATGTGAGGGCGGATTTGGCGGTTTGGGAGCGTTTTTTGGGCGAGTTCAATGGTCGGTCAGTGTGGATGGAAGGCCCTGTGTCTAATGCTGATTTGGAACTGTTTACTGATGCGTCAGGGTCATGTGGTTATGGAGCATTTTGCCAGGGGCAGTGGTGTGCGGGCCCTTGGCCTGAAGAGTGGAGAGCGGCAGGTTTATTGGGCAATTTAGCTTTGTTGGAATTGTTCCCAATCGTGTTGGCTACGGAATTGTGGGGGGGCTTGCTCTTGAACAAACGAGTGCGATTTTGGTGCGATAATTTGAGCGTTGTGCAGGCGGTTAATAGGCAGTCGGCTAATTCCCCTCCAGTGTTGCGTTTGCTGCGTCATTTGGTTCTGCGGGGTTTGCGGCTGAATGCCTGTTTTGTAGCTGTGCATGTTCCTGGTGTTGAAAATTCTATTGCTGACTCACTTTCTCGGTTTCAGTGGGATCGTTTTCGCAGGCTGGTGCCGGACGCGGAGGCGGAGGGTCTTTCTTGTCCTCAGTGGCTCTGGAGCGTGGCCTTGGGGTCTCCTCAGATTTGATCAGGCGGTCTGTGAGTAGGGGTACGTGGTCGGCATATGCGTCTGTGTGGTCTCAGTGGGAGAGGTTAATCGAGCAAGTGGGTGGCTGTGGGGAGTTGGAGGATTTTCACTCCTTATTGTTGTATTATGTGGGGGTGTCGTTCAGTTCGGGCGTGTCTTTTTCGGTAGCCTCTAAGCGGGTGGCAGCAGTAGCTTTTTGGTTGCGCTTGCGGGGTCAGCCGGATGTGTCTAGGAGTTTTTTGGTGCGGCAGGCTTTAAAAGGGTACCGGCGTAGTGTTACGAGGCTGGATGCTCGTCGTCCGGTTTCATTTGCGGTGTTGCAGAAGTTGTGGGAACAGGCGGGGGTGGTGTGTTCGTCTGTTTTTGAAGTGAGTTTGTTTAGGGCTGCTTTTTCTTTGGCTTTTTTTGGTGCTTTTCGGGTCTCGGAGTTGGTGTCTAGGAGTCGGTTGTTAGGGGGCGGTTTGTTACGCGAAGACATTTCCTTTTGTGAGGATGGGCTGTGTTGCGTGTTGCGCAGGTCTAAGACTGACCAGGGGGGCAAAGGGGTGAGGATTGTGTTGCGTGCATTGAGGGGGTCGGTTTTGTGTCCGTTGACGTGTGTGGAGGAATTTTTGCGGGTTCGGCCTGATGTTCCGGGATCTTTATTGATGCATAGGGATGGTTCGGCGTTGTCTCGTTTTCAATTTGTGGCTGTTTTTCGGAAATGTTTGTCGGCCGCGGGTTTCCCTGCTCTGGAGTTTGCGTCTCATTCTTTCAGGATTGGCGCGGCGACTGAGGCGGCTAGGTGGGGTTTGGGCGAGGAAGCTATCAAGCGGATTGGGAGGTGGGAATCTGCGTGTTATCGTTCGTATATTCGTCCTCACCTGTTGTAACCTGTGGTTGTGATTGTTGGCATTTGTCATGTTGTTTTCTAGTCGGCAAGTCTGATCGTCTTGTTTTTTAGGTGCTTCACCGTGTTTGGCGTGGATTCTTGGACATTCCTACGTTCATTGGGGAGCCATGCGTGCGGATGTGAGAAGGAACGGCAGGCAGTTGGGTTTTCTATCAGATGAGTTGCAAATTCGGTGGATTGGTTTGCGGGGGTTGTTATGGGGACGGGTTCTTCAAGAATTCCATGCGTCAGTTGCTTTGGACAGGGCACCGGATATTTTGGTTTTGCATGTGGGGGGCAATGACTTGGGGGTGCGTAGTTCTAGGGAAGTGATTCGGGATATAAAGTTGGATTTGTTGCGGTTGTGGTGTGATTTTCCGGGGCTGTTGGTTGTGTGGTCGGAGGTGGTTGCTCGGAGGGTTTGGCGCTTGGCGCGGTCGGTTGTCCGGATTAATAAGGCTAGGGCGAAGCTGAATAAGGAGGTGGGCCGCTTTGTGCGGCGGCATGGCGGCATAGTGGTGCGTCACCGAGAATTGGAGGCGGCTTCGCCTCAGTTCCTTAGGGATGACGGGGTTCATCTCAATGATGTGGGTATCGACATGTGGGCCCTGGGGCTTCAGGAGGGATTGGAGACAGCTTTGAGGGTGTGGCAGGACGCCCATAGGTGAGGTTTCACCTAAGGTCGTTGGTGGCAGGTTAACCGGAGGGTCCTGGAAGGCAATTCAAGGCTTAATAGGTGCATGACAAGTTGGAGCGTGCATCGCATGAGGATCGGTAAGCTGGTGGTTGGGGCCCCTGTTTGGCAAAATGGGCCACAGGGGTAGATGGAATTAGAATTGGCGGATTCGTGCCCTTGGGTCGGTGACCGCGGCCAAGGGTAAGGTGGTATGAAAATGGAGGGAAGAGTGAGGAGAATGGCTTGCCTTGTTGCCTTCTAGGATCCTAGTAGTATTTCAAAGTTTGGAATGTTGTCATGTATTTTGATATGCTTTGACATGTTTTCTGTGTTTTATTATTTGGTGAATTATGTAAATGTTTAATAAATTGGGCCGAGTAGGCCTCTTTATCCAAGTAGGTATTCCTGTGTCTTATTGGGGAAGGGTAGTTAGTAGGGAAGGTTTAGTGGATGACTGAAATTATCTTCCATCCTATTAAGTCATGAGAGCAACGGAGCAGGGCGCAGCATAGCGCAGTGTAACTTGACTTAGGGGGAAGTTGAAGGCAGACAAGGGGTTAAGGTTTATGGTGGGTTAGGGGTTGGGTTAGGAATTTCGCGGGCATTATATATGCCTGGGGGAGGAGTCACCTTTCACCGGCGTGCAGGGATTTGTCACGGTTCCCGCCCACCCGCCCTGTTATTATGTTAGGGGAGTATTCTTATGGGCAGGTTAACCGGAGGGTCCTGGAAGGCAATTCAAGGCTTAATAGGTGCATGACAAGTTGGAGCGTGCATCGCATGAGGATCGGTAAGCTGGTGGTTGGGGCCCCTGTTTGGCAAAATGGGCCACAGGGGTAGATGGAATTAGAATTGGCGGATTCGTGCCCTTGGGTCGGTGACCGCGGCCAAGGGTAAGGTGGTATGAAAATGGAGGGAAGAGTGAGGAGAATGGCTTGCCTTGTTGCCTTCTAGGATCCTAGTAGTATTTCAAAGTTTGGAATGTTGTCATGTATTTTGATATGCTTTGACATGTTTTCTGTGTTTTATTATTTGGTGAATTATGTAAATGTTTAATAAATTGGGCCGAGTAGGCCTCTTTATCCAAGTAGGTATTCCTGTGTCTTATTGGGGAAGGGTAGTTAGTAGGGAAGGTTTAGTGGATGACTGAAATTATCTTCCATCCTATTAAGTCATGGATCCGTCCCCATTGACTTACATTGTAAGTCTGGACGGATCAGTTTGCCTCCGCACGGCCAGGCGGACACCCGAACGCTGCAAGCAGCGTTCAGGTGTTCACCTGCTGAGCGGAGCGGAGGACAAATGGTGCCAGGCTGATGCATTCTGAGCGGATCCGCATCCACTCAGAATGCATTAGGGCTGGACGGATCCGGTCGGGGCCGCTTGTGAGAGCCTTCAAACGGAACTCACAAGCGGAGCCCTGAACGCAAGTGTGAAAGTAGCCTAATTAGTATGTGCATGAAATTGTGGCACATGAGAGCTTAATTTTGGCGCACGTCTTTGTGAAAGTAGACAAATTGTGGTGCAACTCGCCACTCAAAAGAGAGACAGAAAAATACACTGGCCCTGGAGTGACAGAGAAATTAGACTGTTTTTATGATTAAATCTGGCACAAAATAAGGTGCACCTACATAAATAGGATGTTAGAAATTAGGTGCAAAAGTTAGAAAACTCAAAATAGGAGCAGGAGGCGCAAATGCCTTCAAAATAGGCGCAAAATCAGTTGGTAAATAAAACGTATTTTTATTTAAAAATAAGACAGTCGTAAACAGGCTTTTTACTCATAAAAACAGGTGACAACACTTTAGTAAACGTGCCCCTCTGTGTTCAACTTCCCTTAGTCCTTCTGACTCCTAGATGCTTTTTTTTTTTTTTTTATGCCACTTGTATATTGTTTTTATGCCACTTGTTGGCATATTTGTGTTGCAAATTTTGTCACGAAAGGTGACGGAAAAAGGGGGCTGGGAAGACGGTGGGCCTGCATGCCCCTCTTATTCATCATTTTCCATGCCAGTTTATGGTGTGAAAAATGGTCTTAAGCCAGGCTCGGACTGGCCACACAGGGAGGCCGCGGATTCCTCAGTGGGTCTCCTGCTCCCGAGATAAGGTAGAGGAGTAATTTATTTCTCCTTTCTCAGGAGAGCTAATTATTGTAACCACTAGGTGCCAGTATCGCACAGTGATGCAGCCTCCTACTGGTGTACATTGTACAGGGGGCCCCACAGTATCTTCTAGACTTCTGGGGCTGCTGGCTGTGAAGGAGGTGAGAATGTGTCTACCTCCTCCTGCCCTCCCTGCTGTCAGAAAACTGTGGCTACTAGAGAAAGGGCTCCTCTGTGGAGCTGAGCTGATTTCTCAGGTGTGTGACAGTAGTGAGCTGTAGGAGACTAAGGGGGAAATAGGGGATTTGTTTATAGCGGACACAGATCTATGAATGTGTGCTGCTTTCTGCAGAGTTCAGGGTGGCATTGAGGGGACTCTGCCCCAGGTCCCCCCAATGCCTTTGCTTTAGGTGCACCCCCATAAGTGCCCCAGCTACAGATGCTCCCCCAATGCCCCCACTAATATTAAATCTTCCCCAGTTGCCCCCCTAATACCCCTGCAGCTGCTCCATGGTCCCCACTATTACCCTGCCTCAGGTGACCCTAATACCTCTGCTTTAGGTGCACCCCCATAAGTGCCCCAGGTCCAGATGCCCCCACTCTAAATGCACCACTAATGTTGCCTCTTCTCCAGTTACCCCTGCTCATGGATCCCCACTATTACCCTGGCTCAATTGACTCTAATGTCTCTGCTTCAGTTATGACCCTCCGTTTGTGCCCTTTGCTCACATTGCTCATCTGGCACCTTTGCTTGGACTTGAAACAGAACACGAGTTCGGGAGATGGTTTTTTACAGTATGAATCAATTTCTGAAGTTATTATGCAAAGTCTCGCAAGACTTCATGAAGTAATAACTTCGGCTCATCGGAGCCAATACATTCTAATACTGTACAGAGCGCTCGCTCCGTACAGTATTGAAACAAAGTTTTACGTGAATCGACTTAAGATGTTTCATCCGAAATCAATTCACTCATCCCTGCAAAGGGGGTTGGACTTATGCCTGAAAAATTCTGCACAGTGCGTCATATTCTCCAGTATGGACATGTATGGTTTACATGGCGGAGGTGATGATATTCCGTATTTACAGGCATCACTGCTGCCATGTAAAGAGATATTAGTGTTGGAGGATTTAAAGGGGTTGTGCAGGTTTTCAAGTTATGCTCTCCACACCATAGGGCATAACTATATGAATAGTGGGTTCTGATTCTGCAACAGCCACTGATCCCAGGAACTGGTCCTTTTTGATGGTGTGACAGGCCACACATACACCCTGCTGCTCCATTTATTCTCTTTGGGACCACTGGAATTAGCCAGTGCTGTACTCCACCATCTCCAGCAACCCCATAGAGAATGGATGGAGAGGAAAGGCATATGCTCCACTTGCCACTAAGCAAAGAAGGGAATCAGAGATCCTGTGGATAGAGGATAACTAGAAAAGTGGACACAGGTCCTTTAACAGGCGAGCATTTCTTTTTTAGTTTGACACATGTTTTGGGCCAGATTTGTTATTATTATTATTATTATTTTTTTTGTTTTACACCCAAAGAAAACCTTTAAGAATAGGGAATGTGAAAAGGTCAAACAGCTATGACACGACAGGTGATAAGTGTTTGATTGGTGTGGGTCTGACTACTGGGACCCGCATAATCAAGGGAATGTGGTCTTAAAGGGGTTGTCTCACTTCAGTAAGTCGGATTTATCATGTAGAGAAAGTTAATGCAAGCCAATTACTAATATATTGTTATTATCCATATTACTTCCTTTGTTGGCTGGATTAATTTTTCCATCACATTATGCACTGTTGGTTTCCATGGTTACGACCACCCTGCAATCCATCAGTGGTGGTCGTGCTTGCACACTATAAGATAAAGCACTAGCCTATGTGTGCTCCCATGGTGGCGGCCAACAGAGAGGCTGACACTTTTGCATATAGTGTGCAAGCATAGGCACACCTGGATTGCAGGGTGGTCTGTAACCATGGAAATGAGCAGTGTATAATGTGATGGAAAAATAAATCCAGCCAGCAAAGGAAGCAATATGGATAATAACAGTATATTAGAAAGTTGCTTGTATTAACTTTCCCAGTTTCTTACAACTAGGCATGTATACATGAGTTAGTCTGTCAATGATTGTCAAAAGATCCGTAATTACCTTATAAGACAGTTGCTATGGCTTGTCTGTCTCTGGCTAAGAAGGCAGGCAGACGTAGGGGCGGTCCTCCACACTGCATGGCTGCATAAGGCTTCAGAGTGAGGAGGCGTGTCTCTCAGTAATCTAATCTGATTGGCTGGCAGGGAGCTGCTGGCTACAGCAAGTGTGTATGGGAAGTAAGGGAAAGCAGTTTTGGCCTCAGAGAACTGGCAGAGGAGCTATTTTGAGAAGGTCCACATATTGTAGAGGTTAAAACAGCCGTAACTAAGGGAAAAACTCAAAGAAACCAGTGGTATGTGAAGAAACTAAAGATTGCTTTATGCATAATGCAGCAGAAGCAGTAACATTTTTTGATGAAAACATGGCGGTTACACTTTAAGATTTGATCAATTTCATGCCAGACATTTATGCTTAAAGGGGTTAAAGGGATTGTCTCACTTCAGTAAATGGCATTTATCATGTAGAGGAAGTCAATACAAAGCACTTACTAATATATTGTTATTATCCATATTGCCTTCTTTCCATCACATTATACACAGCACGTATCCGTGGTTACGACCACCCTGCAATCCAGCAGCGGTGGCCGTGCTTACATACTGTAGGGAACGTCTGGAAGTGCGCATAGGCCAAAACCTTTACCTATAGTGTGCAAGCATGGTCACCACTGTTGGATTGCAGAGTGGTCAAAACCATGGATACGAGCTGTGTATAATGTGATGGAAAAGAGCCAATATGGAGAATCAGAATACATTAGCAAGTGCCTTGTATTAACTTTCTCTACATAATAAATCCCATTTGTTAAAGTGAGGAAGCCCCTTTTAAATGTGCTACACTTAATAGGGTTAGGCAAAAAATGTCTTGGTGCATGCATTGCATTTTTCCTATGTGTAATAGGAACTGCATGTGTCTTGTTTCTGACTGACTTAAGAGCAGGATATCCATATATGTGTAAGGCAACTTTTGAGCTGTGGCATTAGAAGAAATCTGATATCTCTGACTTTCAGTCTAACCAGACTGTCTGTTAGGCCTCATGCACACAGCCGTTGTGCGGCTGTTCCGTGCAGCTCAATTGCGGTCCCCAATGCACGGGCAACATCCATGCAGCGGGCCTGAGCTATTCAACTTGAATGGGTCCGTGGTCGGTCCGCACCGCAAAAAAATGACATGTCATATGTATTTGCGGTGCGTAACAACGGAAAGAAACACCACAGAAGCACTCTGTAGTGCTTCTGGTGTTCCGTGACTCCTTTCCGCAATTGCGGGCCGCAATACGGCCACGGCCGCACAACGGCCGTGTGCATGAGGCCTAACTTAATTCCTCTAGCGCCGTTCTATGGAAACAGTAGGTTTAAAGAGCACACCAAATGCTTGAAATTAATTCTTTATTAACTTCAACTTTTCTTTATATAACACTGCCACTTCTGCAACAGATAGTCCATGTACAAAACACGCGTTGCATAATGATTCATAAAAAGGCGGTATGCATAAGATGGTGATTCAACTGTTCAGTCTTGTCATTCAACATAAAATGGTGAATATATTTCTCTTCATTATCTGTACTCTAACTTTAAGCACTTTATGATATCTCTGAGAGGTATATCTGAGGTCTAACTAACTAATAATTCTACTTGATGAATTTGGTCGCAGTATGCAGCTGGCAGTAACTATTTGCAGATTGGTTGAGTATGATCTGGTATGGTTGCATACAATTTAGATTACAATATGGAATTTGAATTTGTATGCAATTTGTTGTTTGGAACTGTAAGTAAACACGCATAACTGGTTCAGTATACAGTTCTAATAACAATACTAATACTAGGAACATTATATAACGGTTCTAAATACCTATTTTGGCCTCTCTGCTTCCATAAAACACAGCTCTTAGTAGAGTGAATGTCTGTTTAGCTCCTCTCTTCTGTTGTAACGATGCTAGGGAATTTTCCACACAGGCTGTGTGTGAGGCTGGCTGTGATTGGTCAAGACTCCTGCCCAGCAACAACAGTTTAAGTCTATGCTTTCTGTTGTGTCATTGAGCTTACCTCACATTCATATAATGAATCTTAAAGGCACACTATCTTTTTCTGCTTCTGTGAACACAATATACTGTTATATGACATCCAAAACATGAAGTCACAGCAAATAACTCTGCCTTTGTCTTTAACACACAAACATAGGAACTGTATTAAGGTTATTGGAAGGTCTAGCTGTATAAACAAATAAGCTATATTCGCAATCTAGGACAGCTCTTAGCTGGCCAGCTACAACTTTCACACTTGCGGTAGCAGGGTCCGGCAGGCTATTCCAGTGGGGGGGGGGGGGCAGCCTGCCAGATCAATGCTTAAGCTAGCCCACCGTGCCGCCAGAGGTCCGCTCCGGCCCCATTTACTATAATGGAGGCGGGCTGGAGGTCCGGCAGCAGCACAGCAAACATGCCGAGAGGTGGCCTGACAAAAACTACAGCGGACTTCCGGCGACACGGTGGGCTAGCGTTAGCACGGATGCGGCAGGCTATTCCCCCGCCGGAACCTGCTACTGCAAGTGTGAAAGTAGCCTAAATTCTGCCACATGTATGTTTGCGCATTTTGCTGTGAGTGTTGTGGGGGTTCGCTCTGGTAGTTAGCACTAGCATATGCAGTATAGAGGCAAAGTACACAGTTCTTGAATCAAACAGCAGTGTTTGTTCACACATTGGTGTATAGCAAAATGCAGATAAGGTGTATCACAAAACGTAGGTGGCTTGGTGTTTGTTCACACACAAGGAAAGTCCAAAAAACAATAAAAGTCACCTTTTCTCCTGGGTGTTAATTCACACCCTGTTAGCAGTTCAGCCTCATCAAGTCTATAGGCGGCCTGTTTGCTTTTAGAGGGGCCTGAGTCCTCCAGCCTGGCTCAAACCTCAAATCCCAGCACAGCCCTCAGTTCACAGCACACAGACTCCTGAGCTCCACTGTCAGAGGGAGGTAAATCCACCCACCTGGCAGTGCTGGCTGGTTTTTATGCCTGGCAAAACCCGGCCTGGAACATGGGGACAGTAGTCACCCACCCAGCACTTTGACTACTCCCAGTAAGAGCAATTACATCTTTAGGTGTCAATTAGCAATAGCTGCTGCTGAATATACCGGCTCTTGCTTCACCGAGGCTAGGAACATCGGTGACACATGCCTTCCATTCACGATGATTCCAGGTACCTTCTTACAATGTCTACCATCATACTTCATCTTTAATATTTCTGTTATCACTGTAAGGGCTCATGAACACGGTTGTTGGCCCCATTGAAGTGAATGGTTTAACATACAGGCCACACAAAAAAATGGTCCGAACACAGAAAAAAAAAAAGTTTGTGTGCAGGAGTCCTAAGGTGGGCCCCCAGAATGTGTTACATTAGTGGGCCCTAGGTATCCCAGTCCGACACGGTCTTAAACTATACCTGTGCGGGAGCTGGCGTAGTTTAAAGAATGTCGCACGGCCGGCGGCACCAAGCGTCAAAGTTATGTAGAGGCCCGACTATTACCTCTGCAGCAGGACATGGGCTGCAAACTGTGGCTGTGTGGGGTGCCTGCAGGCAGTAGGTTATGGATCCTTGGTTTAGAGGGAGTTGGATCTCCACTAGGGATGAGTGGACCCGTGGATGTTTGGGTTCGCCGGGTTCATTGGGGTTGACCCGAACCTCATTGAAGTCAATGGGGACCTGAACTTTGGTGCACTAAAATTTCTGCAAAATATTCGTAAGGGCTAGAGGGCTGCAAAAGGAAGCAAAACATGGGTAAGAGCAGGCCGGTTGCCCTGCTAACAAATGTGGATAGGGAAATGATTTAAAATAACATAGAATAGAAAAAAATAATAATAATCTTGAACTAGAAGGCGGAGGTTAAAGTGAAATAGCAGGTTGAGGAGGTGGAAGCGGCGGTGGAGGAGTTAGTACACACTGTTTTTGCTTTATTTATTATTTTTTTCCTTTTTTAATTTTTTTAACATTTAAATTTTTATTTTTTTTCTTCATAAATTTGGGAAGACCCCAAAACATTGGTTGATAGAAAAGAGAATGCCAAGAGAAAGTGTGCTGGAATATAGCAATGGCTGGGTGCGGTCAATATACTTGTCTACTCAGCACAAGGTACGGACAAGTCCTGTGAGATCCATGCCTGGTTCATTTTAATGAATGGGAGCTTGTCCACTTTGGCTGTGGACAGGTGGTTGCTCTTGTCTGTGATTAACCCCCCTCCCCCCGTGCTAAACACATGTTCGTACAATACACTCGCTACAGGGCAGGTCACCACCTTTAAGGCTTAAAGGGCAAGCTCAGGCCATGTGCCTAATTTGGAGACCCATAAGTTGAATGGGGCAGACCCATCAGTAAGTAAGTGTAGGCATGCACACACTTACTGTTCCACCATGTTGCTGAAATGCTGTCTCCTGCTAAAACGTTCCGTATCAGCTGGTGGTGCTGGATGTTGTGGCGTGCTGACAGCTTTTCCACAATTCGGCCATGCTAACCCTTCCTTCTGAGGTGCTGTCAGCTCCCCAGCTGCGTTGGCGACTTCTTCCTCCTTCTCCTCTGCCTTCACCTTGTGCTTCCACTGAGCCCCCGCTGTCAGATGTGAGTGCCATTAGCAGCGAGTCTACTAGCATGCGCTTGTACTCTCGCATCTTGCGATCACGCTCCAGTGACTGAATTAAGGACCGCATGTTGTCCTTGTAGCGGGGATCCAGCAGGGTGGCCACCCAGTAATCAGCACTGGTTAGAATGTGGGCAACTCGGCGGTCATTGCGCAGGTACTGCAGCATCTAGTCACTCATGTGTCCCAGGCTGCCCAGAGGCAATGACAAGTTGTCCTCTGTGAAAGGTGTATAGTCTGTGTCCTCTGTATCCCCGCAGCCACTCTTCATTGATGCCCATAAGCTGCTTTGAGTGCCACCCTGCTGTGAACATGGTTCCTCCTCCTCCTCCTCCTCCTCCTCCTCCTCATCCTGCAGAACTGTGCCCTGGCTGGACAGTTGTGTACCTGGCCTCTGTTGGTGCAGGAACCCACCCTCTGAGCCACTTGTGAATGACTGGCCTGATAACCGTGAAAATGATCCCTCTTCCTCCTCCTTCTGTGCCACATCCTCTTCCATCATCGCCCAAAGTGTTTTTTCAAGGAGACCTAGAAGTGGGATAGTAACGCTGAGTACTGCGTCATCGGCACTGGCCATGTTGGTGGAGTACTCGAAACAGCGCAACACGGCACACACGTCCCGCATGGAGCCCCACTCATTGGTGGTGAAGTGGTCCTGTTCCGCAGAGTAACTCACCCGTGCGTGCTGCACCTGAAACTCCACTATTGCCTGCTGCTGCTTGCACAGTCTCTCCAGCATGTGCAAAGTGGAGTTCCCCCTGGCTCTGCTGAAGTTGGTGGTGAAGGTGTTACGCTGACCAGATGAGGAGGAAACGGAGGAGACAACGAGAAATGTCCTGCAATCCTCGGTGGGGGTAGGACATGCGCCAAACTGATATCCGCCTCAGGCCCAACCTCCACTGCATTTACCCAGTGTGCAGTTAGGGAGATATAAAGTCCCTGCCCGTGCTTACTGGTCCACGTATTGGTAGTTATGTGGACCTTGACACAGATGGCGATGCACAGTGCACACCTGATTTTGTCTGCCACTTGGTTGTGCAGGGCAGGGATAGCTTGCCTGGAAAAGTAGTGGCGGCTGGTAACCACGTACTGTGGGACAGGCACCGCCATAAGGTTTTTAAAAGTCTCTATCTCCACCAGATGAAATGACAGCATTTTAAAAGGCCAGGAATTTTGAAATTCTGGCATTCAGGGCCAGCGATTGCGGGTGGGTAGGGGGGTACTTCCTATTTCTCTCCAGTGTTTTGGGAATGGACAGCTCAACGCTTCCATGGGACAGTGTGGACATGCTGGGTGACGGTGGTGGTGTTGCTGCCACATCCTCTGTTTGTAGGGTGGCAGGTGCCACTGTCACTCCAGAGAAGGAGGAAGAGGCCGAGACCGCAGAAGAAGCGGGAGCAAGAGCAGCCCAAGATCTTTTGTGGTTTTTCAGGTGTGTACTCCACTGAAGCTCGTGCTTTGCATTTAGATGCCTGGTCATGCCTGGTCACTGAGGTGGTGCTGAGGTTTAGAACGTTCATGCCTCGCTTCAGGCTCTGATTGCACAGCGTGCAAACCACTCGCGTGTTGTCATCAGCATATTGTATGAAGAACTGCCATGCCAGGGAACTCCTTGGAGCTGGCTTTGGTGTGCTCAGTCCCTGGGTGCAGTGTACAGTAGCAGGCATACTAGATAGGGGACAGCCACTCTGCTTTTGCACACTGCTCCCTCTTCTACTGTGCTGCTGGCGCTGTGTGACCACCACCTCTACCTCTGAACTGCACATGTCACTCGCATGACCTTGAGTCCATGTGGGGTCTAGGACCTCATCATCCACCACATCTTCCACCCACTCTTCACCCCTGTCCTGCTTGCCGGTCTGCAGAAAGCCGCAGCAGTTGCCACCTGTGTATCTCACACAAAAAAATGGGTATATGCCGAACTAGACGGATTAACTATTATATTTCTGTGTCAGGGATGCAAAGCTGGTGTATTGCACCCACAAAACAAATAGCCATAGTAACATAGTACATAAGGCCGAAAAAAGAAATTTGTCCATCCAGTTCGGCCTGTCATCCTGCAAGCCAGAATCCTAACACTCTCCCTCGATTCAGCTGCCTGCTTCCTGTCCCTGCGCTACTCAGAGCTTATTGGCGGTGCTACACATGATCCAGCTTGTATAGAGGCTGGGTAACATGATGCACCGGCCAATCACAGCTATGCTATTACTAGGCTGTGATGGCTTCTAAGTGCCCACCGCTTAAAAGATGCGGTCTTACTAACTAAAATTGAGAATTAGCCAACATATCCTGCTTGGAGGACATGTCTGAGCCCGAGCACCACGCCAAGGTTTCTCAAGTAGCTCGGGAACCTAACGCCCACTGGCTCCTGGTATTGCCCATACGGCTCAGGTAGGTTTAGCGTTAGGTTCCCGAGCTACTTGAGAAACCTTGGCGTGGTGCTCGGGCTCAGACATGTCCTCCAAGCAGGATATGTTGGCTAATTCTCAATTTTATACCAGTATGAGGGTTAGTAAGACCGCAGAGTGCACCTGTCTTTGTTTTTGTTATGTCATTTTGACTGCTTATCACATCCACACAATTGCTATCCTGTGTAGGATGTCCATTGTGGTACTTGTGGTCCGCTGAAGGCATCCTCCATTGTATGCATTTTTGCTGGGGATTGCGATTAGCAACGGGCCACAAGTGCAGGATCTGCCCCCCCAGTATAGATGCACCACTGCATATGGGGTTGAGCATTTCCTGCTTTTTAATACCACGCTAATTTGTGGCATATGCTGGGACCAGCACCTTACTTCGAGAACAGAGCAAGGAAGGTGGCAGCTGGAGGACACCGGGGTCTGGCCACCACCAAGCGATCTCACCATAGTAATGAATGGGAGTGCACCGCACTTGCGCTGCCACTGCTCCCATTCATTTCTATGGGGTCGTTGGAAATAGCTGAGCCAGGGCTCGGCTATTTTCTGCAGCCCCATAGAAATGAATGGAGGGCGGCTTCACATGCGCAGTGCGCCCTCCACAACTTTTGTGGCTCCGTTCTTAGTGTAGGTGTGGGTCCCAGAGGTGGGACCCGCACCTATTAGACAATGGGGGCATATCCTAGCGATATGCCCCCATTGTCTGAGATGGGGAAACCCCTTTAATTCCATTAGGTTATGAGTATTTTTGTAGGCAGAGACGCATGGGTCCTCTTACACACACACACACACACACACACACACACACACACACACACACACATATATACACACACAATGCATTTTAAATTTAAAGATGGTACAGGATAAAAACTCATAAAACAATACGGATGAGAGCAGTTTGTGAAGCAGCATCGTTATAGATTTCATTATCGTCTCGATTTTAAATACTTTCTTTTTATTTTTTTATTTGACATGGAAAGAAGTCTGCTGCTGTTTGCACTGCTTTTTATAAACCAGAAAAACGTCTCTGTTGTATACAGAAGAGCCTAGGGAATTATACAGAGGGAAAACATGTAATCAGCGACTTGTTCAGCTCATAATAAACACTTGATCTGTGGAGCTTGCGTTTGGACTTTGCAACAACTTATCTGAACCCATAAATTTGCTTTAAATGTCTCCTTCAGCAAAAAAGAATTCTGCACAGCAGTAACAACTAACATAGTGAGGCCAGATGTTATCCCAAGAGAAATAACCAGCATTTGATGAGTATAATAAAGCATCCTACATTACGGCTGGAGAATTATTTGTGAGGACAATTACACTTTACATTAAAAAACAATGGCAGAAAAGAGCAAAAAGGGCTCAACGTGCCACAAAGTAGTTTTATACGTGAAGGATGTAATGCACCAACTGATTGTAGGGCAGATCATCGCTGACAAGCGTTCACAGCAGGGGTGGATTAAGTGCATGATAGGCCCGGGGCTGTCTACCAAACTTGGGCCCCCCCCCCCCCCTCCTCCTCCATTTTAGTTTATTTTTTTTTTACATCTTCAGACTAAAAAAAAAATACCCCAAATTGGGTCCTAAACTGAAAAATTTAGTCACCAAATTTAAAATACATATAAAATTGTAATAAAAAAGACATGGAGGAGAATACAGCACCACATACCTCTTACATCCAGTGACATCTCCTGTCATGTAGACCTTCTCTTTCCTCTTCTCCTCCATTTGACCCAGACCGCCATGGCAAATTCTTTCAGCCACATCTCGTCTGTACAGTTTGTAACACAGACACATTAGATTTCTCAATTTTTCCATCAACCTCCTCATCCTGGTGTCCCCACAGCGTCATCCTGCCACCCCCAATACTGTGCCCGTTGTGCTTCCCAATGCCCCAGGAACTATACTGCTGAAAAAATAGTGACCCTTATAGACATAATTGGAGTAATTTATCAAACTGGTGTAAAGTAGAACTGGATTTCCAAAAGAGCCGTCAAATATGAAAGGTGGAATAGCAACACCCCCATATAGTAATTTCCACCACACTGCCCCCACATAGTAATCCCCCCATAGTAGTTTGCCCCCACACAGTAATTTGCTCTACACTGCCCCCACATAGTAATTTGCCCCCACATAGAAATTACCCCACACTGTCCCCACATAGTAATTTGCCCCCACACTGCCCCATATCGTAATTTGTCCCCACACTGCCCCCACATAGTAATTTGCCCCCACACTGCCCCCACATAGTAATTTGTCCCCATATAGCAATTTCCCCACACACGATAGTTTCCCCCACACTGCCCCCATATAGAAATTTGCCCCCACACTGCCCCCACATTGCAATTTGCCCCCATACTGCCCTCACATTGCAATTTGCCCCCACATAGTATTCCCTCCCATAATAATTTGGCCCCATACAGCCCCCACATCCCCCCCCCCCCAATGTACTCGATTTAACTTTCCTAATATGTCCTCCTGTGTGGCCCCCCCCCCCACCCCAAAGTGGGCACATGAAATAAAAATAAATAAATAAATGAATGAACAAAAAAAATTAAAAGATAAATACTCACCTACTGTATGTCCAGGGCCAGGCGCTTGCTCGCAGAGTCAGGCTCGTCACAGTGCTGAGTCCCGGCACAGGCGCGCGATGACGTCATCACGCACGCCTGCGCCGGGATTTCTCTACCGTATAGGCCTCAGGCCTTCAAGGCCTGAAGCCTATGGCGGTGATCGCGGACGGGACAGGGAGCTATGCGCTCCTGTGCCCCGCAGCAGTATGTGGGAGTTCGGGTCAGCGTTGGGCCCCCCAGCGGTGCTGGGCCCGGGGCTGCCGACCCGAACGTCCCTATTGTAATCTGCCAGTGGTTCACAGGAATGCTCATTAACGATGATCTGTCTGTATAATACTGCTGTCGACTACCCGATGAACAGGCAAATGCTCGTTCATAGGGTAATCGCAATCTTTCAGAAAGTTTACAAATTATCGCTTAGTGGAGGAGACCACTGCTATTGCATGCAGCGATCTTCTCCACAATGCTATTGCTCATCCCCATACATTATCATTGTTTGGCGGCAGATTAGACAGCACAATCTGCTGCCAGCAAGCAATGATTCTGTATGGAGACGAGCAATGGTATTAGCAATTGTTCCTTCCCATACTGTGGAGGAGATCGCTGCATGTAATAGCAGTGGTCTCCTCCATTAACTCATCCTTCCCGACAATTGGCTGCAAAATCTGTCTAATACAGCCTTAGGACTCATGCACACGACTATATGTATTTTGTGGTCCGCAAAAATTGAACCTTTTAAAAACATGTCTGTGTGCATTCCATATTTTGTGGAACAGAACAGCTGGCCCCTAATAGAACAGTACTATGTGATATGGACATACGGAAATGGAATGCACACATTTTTTAGGGGGACTTATTGAAATGAATGGTTCCACATATGGTCTGCAAAAAAATAAATAAAAAATTAACATGTAAAGAAAATACATTTATGTGCATGAGCCCTTAGGGCTCATGCAACTTTCTGTGGGGAAGTGCTGTTAGTTATATTGTCGAAAATGAGGCAACAGACTCCTATTAAAATGATTTGCAATTTGCTGTCCGTCTAGAAGAACCCAGCCCTTGTTTCTTTTTTCCGTATTTAATTAAAAACAATATATTGTAACGGGGGTCATTCTCACAATGATCTTCATCGACCAACAACATTGCTTTTATTTGGCACCTCAGCAAAACCAAAACAAACAATACAAATAAAACACCTGCCCGGCTGGGCACTAACTAAACATGAGGACTCCCTACCTCACTGAAAGCCCACACACGGGAAGAACATGCAGCTTTTCCCAGCCTAACAATCCAGCACTTTCAGGCTGTAACAAAGTCCAGTACCTTTTGGGGGGATTGTGGCCCACACGTCTTCCTGACTCTGGCCTAGCGATCGTCGATTCCAAGACCTCGGAGAGTCGCCCAAAGTTCAGGCTAACACCTAGCCCCGTGGCCCCTCAGCCAGCTCAGCTGAGCCCACCTGTACAGAGCCTTCCCAGGCCTCTGCTGCACACAGACTCTTCCTCCTAACAGTCTGGACTGGGTTCTTATCCCAGACTGATTGTTCCACCTGGTGCGGCCTCTGACCTGCTGATTGACAGCAAAGAAATGGAAACTCCTGCCATATCTCCCCCCAGCAGCCGTGAGGCCTGTCACTGCCTCACAATATATACAGTGCTGCCCATAATTATTCATACCCCTGGCAAATTCTTACTTAAAGTTACTTTTATTCACTCAGCAAGTAATTTTTGACAGGAAATGACATAGATGTCTCCCAAAAGATAATAAGACAATGTATTTGTTACATTTGAGCAAAAAATACAAGATGTTCCGCACTGTTGAAAATCTCAGAGGACGTGGTCGGAAGCCTATCTGGAATCCCTCGGGGCACACCCCTGTGCCTTTTTGGAGACTCTTGCCTAGTGGCAGTTGATTGCCCGTGATGGTGTACAGTTGGCAGGGTGCAAGGCAGGAGGGCAGATGTAGGTCTGGTGAAAGGATAGTCAATGAACAGGCCCATTTGTTTGAAATAAATAATGTCTCTCTTTACTCAATAGATAATGGAAATAGCAGTTCATACGTTAGCAAAAGGCTTTTCCCAATAGTATAGGCTGCAATAGTTATGCTCTTTCCACAAGCAGTAAAGTCTTAATGCAATGAAGAAGTGGTACCTCACTGTATCGGCTTTGGGTCTAAACCTTCTATAAACATCTGTTCTTTCCCTCAGGGGTAGTCTCTTAAAGAGGACCTTTCACTAGAATAAAAAATCTAAACTAACTATACAGACATGGAGAGCGGCGCCCAGGGATCTCCCTGCACTTACTGTTATACCTGGGCGCCGCTCCGTTCTCCCGGTATAGCCTCCGGTATCTTCATATGTTAGGCTCCACCCTAGTGGAACCTGCCGGCGTCTCCTTCTCCCAGGCTGTAGCGCTGGCCAATCGCAGCGCTCAGCTCATAGCCTGAGAGGCTTTTTTTTCTCTCAGGCTATGAGCTGAGTGCTGCGATTGGCCAGCGCTAGAGCATGGGAGAATGAGACGCCAACAGGTTCCGCTGGGTGGAGCCTAACTATGAAGATATCGGAGGCTATACCGGGAGAACGGAGCGGCGCCCAGGTATAACAGTAAGTGCAGGGAGATCCCTGGGCGCCGCTCTCCATGTCTGTATAGTTACTTTAGATTTTTTTTATTCTAGTGAAAGGTTCTCTTTAAGTTGTTCTTTGGCAGCTGTTCAGTCTCATGAATGGTGTTTCATGGAGGAGGCTTCTCTTTGAGCCTACTGTACTTTGCAGGATCTCAAATATGTAGGTCTTGACTCTAGCTATGCTAAGACTCTCTAAACAGAGGTGGCTGGACCAGGCGGTCTGCACAGCAACCTAACCAAGATTGCCAGTGTTTACCATTTGGAATACACAGTACATAGCGAGATAAGTGCTTTAAACATAGAATCACATTTAACTTTTTGCGAAAAATTTAATTTAAGAGTGATCCACCGGGTAACTGCAAAAGTATAGAGTAATGAGCCTGACTGTTTCCCTAAACATAGCCACCTGTATATGGTGACCAGTGGGATGGGGTCAAGGATTCCCATTTTAGAGATGGATACGGGTTCACACCTCTTGCACCGGCGCCTATCAGTCATTTATGAAATACACTGTCTGAGATTAGATTACCACTTTACGGCCTGAGGGCTCGTTCAAACAAACGTTTTTTGCTTTCCTATATGGTCCATTTTTTGTGTATACGGAACCATTAATTTCAATGGTTCTGCAAAAAAAACTGAATGTACACCGTATGCATATTTTTTTTCCTTATTTCAGTTTTTCCGTTCGGTTGAAAGATAGAATATGTCCTATTATTGCCCGCAAATCACGCTCCGTGGCTCCATTCAAGTCAATGGGTCCGCAAAAAAAACGAAACGCATACGGAATGTACTCCGTATGTCTTCTGTATCCGTTCCATATTTGCGGAACCATCTATTGAAAATGTTATGCCCAGCCCAATTTTTTCTATGTAATTACTGTATATTGTATATGCCATACGGAAAAACGGAATGTAACCGGAAACGCTACGAAAACCCCCCCCAGAAAAACGGATCCAGGAAAAACGGCCCGCAAAGCACTGAAAAATACATCCGATCGTGTGAACGAGCCCTGATTCACATGACTATGCTCGTTCCAGAAAACATGACCCGAGTGTCCGCCTCATTTCCCGGACCCATTTATGATGCAGTCTGTTCCTTTCTGATCGTGGGTCTATTGTACTGTACTCATTATCATGTGAGCACAGTACAATAGACCTGCAATCAGATAGGAACTGACTGTATCGTAAATCAATTTGATGCATTCATTTCGGATCACAGGAGCCGTAGTCGGTGTGGGAGATGCAGCTGAAGGTGGGTTGTGTTTTCTCGACTAACCATGGTCATGTTAATCATCCCTAAGTATTACTATGGTCTGGTAATCTGTTAGGCCCCTTTCACACGAGCGAGTGTTCCGTGTGGGTGCAATGCCTGACGTGAACGCATAGCACCCGCACTGAATCTTGGCCCATTCATTTTGAAGGGTCTGTGTACATGAGCGTTTTTTTCACTCATCAGTTCTGCGTTGCGTGAAAAACACAGCATGTTCTATATTCTGCGTTTTTCACGCACCCCTGGCCCCATAGACGTGAATGGGGCTTCACTGAAAAACTAATTGCATCCGGAAGCAAGTGTGGATGCAATTCGTTTTTTACTGATGGTTGCTAGGAGATGTTGTTTGTAGACCTTCTGCAATTGCAGACAAAACTAACTGAACTTGCTTGCAAAATGGTGTGAGTTTCACTGAACTCATGCGGACCTAATCCGTCACGCTCGTGTGAAAGATGCCTTACGGTCTTGCTTAACCAAAAAATTCTCCAAGACTCCAGCAACAGTAATTAGACAATTTGAAGGTAACTATAGGTTTCAGTGTTGTCTATAACAGCTAATGAACTGATTTACTATTAAAGGGGGTGATTTACTCTAGTTTCAGCAGACACAGTAAATATTCTTTCCCCCGTCTGCTCCATGACACCACATCCTGAGGCCCCATGCACACGGCCGTGTTTCACAGCCGTGTGCGGGCCGTGGAACCGCGGCCTGGATCCCTCCTGAGAGCAGGAGCGCACGGCGTCACTGGTTGCTATGACGCCG
The DNA here is from genome assembly GCF_014858855.1 of Bufo gargarizans. Lineage (NCBI taxonomy): Eukaryota > Metazoa > Chordata > Amphibia > Anura > Bufonidae > Bufo > Bufo gargarizans. The sequence goes on from NC_058083.1 coordinate 145,122,504, forward strand.
TGCGCTCCCTGCTGCCGGCACAGAACAGTAATACACTGGTATAGATCATACCAGTGTATTACTGTATTGCGGCGGCAGCAGGGAGCGCACGGCGTCATAGCAACCAGTGACGCCGTGCGCTCCTGCTCTCAGGAGGGATCCAGGCCGCGGTTCCACGGCCCGCACACGGCCGTGAAACACGGCAGTGTGCATGGGGCCTGAGACTGTCTTCCTCTCATAAGACAGGAAAAAACACAGAGAGGTTTAAAACCCCACCCCTTCCCTCCATCGCCAGTGTTTTTTCCTGTCCCATCAGGATAGGAAGCAGGAGAGGTGTATGGAGGCTCTATACGGGCCCACCTGCATGTTTCAGGCCGAGGTCGGATCCGTAGGTTCGGCTCTCCCTCCTCCTCTCATGGCCTGTGCTCGGACGCAAATGGTTGCGCTCCCTGCGAAGATCCCCTCTGCGGCGGTCTAGGGTGATTTCATGCAGAGAGGAAAGGAAGATGGTGGCCTGAGCAGCAATAAGATGTGTTCCCTCCGGTCGCCGGCACATGACGTCAGATGCTGGGGGCAGAGCCGGACGTCGTGACGTCATCATCAAGCGCCGCAGGTCCTAGAAGGGAAAAGGTATAAAAACCCACAGGACCTGCAGGATGGCGTCCGATCAGCACCTGCTCTCACCCAGAGAGCTATCACTGGGACTTTGGCGATTCAGGAGCAAGCATGAGTGCCCCCATTACGCCGGGCTCTGGAGCCGAGCGTGCATCAAATCCAGGAACCGTGAGTAGCCTGACTTCAGGCATATGGTATCCATTCATTTTCCCTGGTTAGCTGATCCTTCTCTCCCTTATACTTCCAGGGAGAAAATAATTCTGCTTCTGCTCCTAAGAAAACAAGAAAGTGCGGAATAAGTTATAAACGGTTGCCCAGTACTGGGTCTAAACCCTTATGCAAATAGTGCACTTCCAATATTGTTAAAGCTGAATCCTCTAGTTTTCTTGAAGATATCAGAACTCTAGTAAAGGAGGAGGTCCAGTCCGCTTTTGCATCTAGAGACCCAACTCCCACTAGGATCCCTCCCCAAGGCATTTGTGATACTCGCAATCCGGTTTCAGACTCAGACTCTGATGCATTAGAAGGCTCAGAATCTGAGTCTATACAAAAACCGTACGCATCTTCGGATGAAGATAATGAATATAAAAGATATTTATTCAATCCAGACGACATTGAGGAACTCTTAAAAGCTATCAGAGCTACGATACAAATGGAGGTGCCCAAAAAGAAAAACAGACGGCACAGGAGGAAATATTTGGCGGGTTGGGGGAAAGAAGAAATTCTGTATTCCCGGTATATAAATCAGAATGGGAAAAGCCAGACAGAGGTTCTTTTATTCCCAGAGGAAATAAGAGGCGTTATCCCTTTAGTTCAGAAGATTGCACAGATTGAGAAGCTATCCCCAGAGTGGATGCACCTGTGGCAAAGGTTGCAAGACATACTGCCCTACCCTTTGCGCATTCGGCACAACTTAAGGATCCCAAGAACACGAAGGCTAAAAGCCTTCTAAGAAAAACCTGGGAGGCAACAGCGGCCCTTCTTAAACCTGGGTAGCTTCCACATGCGTAGCCATGACCTTGAATCTATGGTTAGAACAACTTGAAATTCACCTGGTCAATAAAACACCTCGAGATCAGATCCTTGAGAGTATTCCCCTGTTAAAGATGGCTACTAGTTTTTTAGCTGACGCAGCGGCAGAATCCGTGATGCTCTCAGACCGTACGGCAGTCTTATCCAACACAGCAAGGCAAGCTTTATGGCTTAAGGCTTGGTCTGGGGATATGTCCTCCAAAAACAAACTTATCTCCCTTCCTTTCCATGGCCAATATTTATTTAGTCCAGACCTAGACAAAATTCTAGATGTCGCCACTAATAAAAAGAAAGGTTTCCCAGAAGAAAATTATAGGTCGAAAAGACAGAACTTTCGTGACCGACAGTATCAAACAGAAAATAAAAAGAACAAAGGGAAAACCGGGAGATGGAGTTATGCAAAAGGGGGAAAGGAAGGAATTTTATATTTAACCCCAACAGAGGAGAACCCTCCTCTACTAACTCCAAACAATGACGCCAGACAGGTAGGGGGGGGAGACTCAGTTCCTTTCTAAAAACATGGGAGCAGGTAACATCAAACACATGGGTACTAAACATTATAAAAGAGGGTTACAGGGTAGAGTTAGACTCTCCCCCTCCACAAAAATTTGTCATCACCAACCTTCCCCCCTCTCAGCTATGTACCTTAAAGAAAGACATAAGAAATTTACTAAGCTTTGCCGCTATAGAACCTGTTCCGGCAAATCAATTGGAACAGGGCCATTATTCCCGTTTATTTATAGTAAAAAAGCCATATGGGAAATCTCGGGTCATAATAAACTTAAAACCATTGAACAAATACGTCACGTATCAAAGGTTCAAAATGGAGACTCTAAGATCGGCAGTAAGACTAATAAAAAAGATGCCGCAATGGCCTCGATCGATTTAAGAGATGCGTACTATAACATCCAGATACACAGGGAATCGAGGAAATTCCTGAGATTTGCAATCCGATCAAAAGGTCAGATCCAACATTACCAGTTTACGTGTCTCCCCTTCGGGATTTCTGTAGCACCAAGAATATTCACGAAAATCATGGCGGAGGTAGTGGCGGACCTAAGGCAGCAAGCAATCAGCGTCATCCCATATTTAGACGACCTTCTGATTTTTGCAGACAACAAGGTTCTATTATCAAGCCACATTCAAACAGTTCTGAACCAGCTCCAGTCCCTGGGATGGATCATCAACTGGGAAAAATCAGACCTATCTCCAAGCAGTCAAAAAATGTTCCTAGGGATATCCTTGAACTCGATATTTCAAAGATCATTCCTGCCACCTGCAAAAATAAAAAAGCTACAAATCCTATTAAAGGAATTCAAAAAGAAAAAATTCTGCTCCACTCGAACAGCAATAAAAGTTCTAGGCAGCCTTTCTTCATGTATCCTGACAGTATCGTGGGCTCAATTTCATCTAAGACCCATACAAAAACTCATCTTATCCAGAGGGAACAGATCTCAAGCAACGATAGACAAGCAGATCTTCCTGGACGTAAAGGTAAAAAATTCCCTAATCTGGTGGCTCAAAAAAAACAACTTAAAAAACGGGGTATTCTGGATTCAGGATCGTCCCTTTGTAATTACAACAGATGCCAGCCTTCGGGGCTGGGGAGCTGTGACTCAGAACGAAACTTACCAGGGGAAATGGACAGTTTCCATACGACAGCAATCCTCGAATTTCAGGGAATTGCAATTTGGAAGGCTCTAAAAGAAACGCAGCACCTCTCCTCATCAAATCGTCACGTCCAAGTTTACTCAGACAACTCAACAGCAGTGTCATTCATTCAACATCAAGGGGGAACAAGACATCGTCCACTCCAGGATCTGTGGAACAAAATATTTTTGTGGACAGAGGAAAAAATAACATCTATATCAGCAGTCTACTTAAAAGGTTCACTAAACATAAAAGCCGATTATCTGGGCCATCATGCTCTAGATCCGGGGGAATGGAGATTATGCCCGGAAATTTTCCAGATGTTAACACAAAAGTGGGGCAGACCATCAATGGATCTATTTGAATCACGAGTAAACCGCCAAGTGACTAAATTTTTTGCTCTCAACCCAAGGGATTGTTCAACAGCAATGGATGCATTCAATCAAGACTGGACAAAGCGCCTATTCTATGTATTTCCACCCATTCCCCTAATTCCCAGGGTCCTTCAAAAATTCTTGAAAGAGAAATGTACCCTGATCTTGGTGACCTCCTTTTGGCCCAAAAGGAGCTGGTTTTCTCTAATGAGGTCACTCAGCCTGGAACCCCCCTTACTTCTACCTCTAAGTTCAGATCTACTACACCAAGGACCCATTCCTCATCCAAACATACAGATCCTAAAACTATCAGCTTGGATTCTGAGGAATCCATCCTACTGAAATTAGGACTATCTGAGAAGGTGGTCGCCACATTACTCCTCAGCAGGAAACAGAACACAAAGCCTACTTCAAGGTCTGGAAAAAAATTGCTGAGTGGTTAGGGAATTCCTTTTAATCAGTTTAAACCCAATATCTAATTAATCCTGTATTTCCTACAAGACATAGGGTTCTAGACATGGGGTTATCTACTAACACCCTCAGGGTCCAGGTATCAGCTTTAGGAGCCTGTACAATTCTAGCCTTGCAGAATGTCCTTGGATAGCCAGGTTTCTTAAAGCAGCGGATAGAATTAGGCCAACGGTCAGAAATATGGTAGCCCCTTGGGATCTTAATACAGTTCTTTCAGGCCTGACCTCCGGTTCTTTCGAACCTCTGGAATCTATCTCCACAAAATGGCTCACTATTAAAAATAAAAATTTGTGGCAATAACCTCAGCGAGGTGTCTGTGAACTTCAGGCCTTATCTATTCAGGATCCCTTCCTTTAAATTTTTTCGGACAAGCTGGTATTTAGGTTAGACCCAACCTTCTTACCAAAGGTAGTATCTACCTTTCATAGGTCACAGGACATCGTACTTCCCTCCTTCTGTGCCAATCCCAAAAACGTCTTCCCTTAGAGCACATTCGACAAGAGGCATGGCCGCTTCTCGGGCAGAAAGGTCAGCAGCCTCTCTACAACAAATCTGTAGAGAGGCAACTTGGAATAGGGTCCACACCTTTTCCAAACATTACAAACTAGATGTTTCTAACGAGGATATGGCGTTCGGACGTAAAGTCCTTTGTGCCGTTGTCCCTCCCTAATAATTCTTAGATATTTCTCAGGATGTGGTGTCATGGAGACGACTGGGGAAATGAGTATTACACTAACCAGTAATCCAGTTTCCTGGAAGTCTCCATGACACCACATACTACCCACCCAATTTTTTTAAGTGATGGATTTCCATGAATTTAAGTTACATTAGCTCTTCATCCTGGGGTTGTCTCGTTAAAATACACTGGCGAGGGAGGGAAGGGGTGGGGTTTTAAACCTCTCTGTGTTTTTTCCTGTCCTATCAGAGGAAGACAGTCTCAGGATGTGGTGTCATGGAGACTTCCAGGAAACAGGATTACCGGTGAGTGTAATACTAATTTGTATAATGAAAAGTTACCGTATACAAATTTCCATCATAGCTTCCGTATACATTTTTCCTACTTGTCATTCTCTGCTTCTTGGTATTTAATATTGACTTTCATAGTTTACTTCCAGGAGACAATGATCTCTATTCTCTCCTGGTTTTGTAATGATCCACACTTTTTTTAGCCTTTTTACACACAAGTCAGAGATTTACAACTCTACGACACACACATATTTTGCCCTTTGTATATTGTGCACTATATAAAGGCTGTAAATACAAATGTGTGACAAAGGTGAAAGGACGTTGGTCAGGGGCTCTTAAGAATTGAAGGAATTTAAGAACTTAATTCTGAAAAGTTTTAGTCACAGTTTTTTGATCACTTGAAATTCATTTTTACCACATGTTTAAACAGCAGTGTCAGCATCATCAACCCAATTAAACCAGACACACTATCTGCTAGGGTTGATCTTTCTTCTAAAAATGATACCTGTCTGTGAAAATCGGTTATGGTGTTCCCTTACGGCAGGGGTAGGCAACCTCCGGCACTCCAGCTGTTGTGAAACTACAACTCCCAGCATGCATACTTGCTCTGCTCTTCTCTGAACTTCTATAAAAATGAATGGAGCATGCTAGGAATTGTAGTTTCACAGCAGCTGCAGCGCCGAAGGTTGCTGATCCCTGCCTTACGTTGTACCTTAGCCCCTCAGGTGTCTACTGTTGGCTGTGCCCCTCGATGCACTGAAGTTGATTTTCACAGAACACGTATCCTTTTTAATAAGAAGGATCAAGCCTATGATACTTGCTGACCTGTGTTATGGATGTTATGTTGGTGCACCACTTCCTGTTTTCCATTTGTGGCAGTTGCTCCTGTCTTTATGTTATGTTACCAACATGGCTCCTGTGCAGTAATCCCGCGTGCTGTGTTTATTTACATCACATGAAACATCATGTTAGAAGTATCTGGATCTGCGCTGCTTCTGCACATTTGCCACTGAGAGCCTGCCAGCCTAGCAGCGTGATCATGTCTCCTGTCCGTGGATTTGAGCATTTGACGCAAGCAACAGCAGCATCATGGCGGCTAACAGCATTCCGCTGCCTGAGCCAATGAGGGTAAGCGGCAACGTTTGTGATAACTGGGACACCTTCAAAACTGAGTTTGATGACTACTGCCTCGCCACAGGGTTCAATGAGAAGCCTACAGCAGTGCAGGCCGCCACTCTGAGGAGGGTGATGGGCAGTGAATGCCTTCATGTTTACAAGCATAATCTAAACCTTGCAGAGGAGCAAAAGAATGACACCAAAGCCATCCTGGATGCATTAGAAACTTTCTTCAGGCCTTCTAAAAATGTCATATATGAAAGATATATATTTGGCTGTTGCAAGCAAGAAGACTGTGAATCGATAGACAATTTTGACACACTGCTTAGAGAAAAATCTGCAGGCTGTGAGTATGGCTCTTTAAGAGGCGAACTTATTCGTGATTAACTGGTTCTGGGTATCATGAGTGAAAACACACGCCGCCACTTGTTGAGGAAACGCGATTTAGATTTGCAAACTGCGCTTGAGCTATATTCCCACGGCAGAACTTACTGACAAGCATATGAAAGCAATGGAGCAGGATCAAACGACTGACAATATCAATGTAGCCTCTTCTCAGCAGCTCAAGTTTCAACACAAAAACCTAATTTTTCTCAGCAATGCGGGCACATATGAACATGGGACTAACACAGACGTCTTAAGCTGGCAAGCGCACATGTAACAGGTCCCCCAGTTTCATAGGTACAAATCTGCTGACAGGCTTAAATGACGTATCCTTTCACCCCTGCCAATAGGCTATTTTTTGGAGCTGCTGTGCTGGAACCCATGTACTGAAACGACACAGCACCTTAGGCCCCTTTCACACGTGTGAGATTTCAGCACGGGTGCAATGCGTGAGGTAAACGCATTGCACCCGCACTGAATCCAGACCTATTCATTTCTATGGGGCTGTGCACATGAGCGGTGATTTTCACGCATCACTTGTGCATTGTGTGAAAATCACAGCATGCTCTATTTTGTGCATATTTCACGCAATGCAGGCCCCATAGAAGTGAATGGGGCTGCATGAAAATCGCAAGCTTCCGCAAGCAAGTGCGGATGCGGTGCGATTTTTAATCACTGTTGCTAGGAGACTATCGGGATGGGGACCCGATCATTATTATTTTCCTTTATAACCTGGTTATAAGAGAAAATAATAGCATTCTCAATACAGAATGCATAGTAAAATATAGTACAATAGGGCTGGAGGGGTTAAAAAAAATAATTTAACTCCCCTTAATCCACTTGTTCGCGCAGCCCGGCTTCTCTTGTGTCTTCACCTTTGCTGTGCACAGGAAAAGGACCTGTGGTGATGTCGCTGCGCTCATCACATGGTCCATCACATGATCCATCATCACGGTGATGGATCATGTGACGGACCATGTGATGAGCGCAGAACAGAAGCTGGGCTGCGCGAACAAGTGGATTAACATGAGTTAAATTTTATTTATATTTTTTCAACCCCTCTAGCCCTATTGTACTATGCATTGTGTATTAAGAATGCTATTATTTTCCCTTAGAACCATGTTATAAGGGAAAATAATAAAATCTACACAACACCTAACCCAAACCCGAACTTCTGTGAAGATGTCCGAGTCTGGGTACCAAACATGTTGATTTTTCTCACATGCGTGCAAAACGCATTACAATGTTTTGCACTTGCAAGGAAAAATCGTGCATTTTCTTGCAACGCACCCACCTCTTATCCGGCCCTAAAACATGACGCCCGTGTGAAAGGGGCCTTTCACTGTGTAATGGTTCATATTCAAGTGTCGGTGGGGTTGCAAGGAGTTGAAACCGTGCTGATCTGATATGGATGAACTACACAAGGATAGGTTATTAATAAAAAAAAGTCATGGAAAACCTCTTTAACTCCCTTACAACCAAGTGTTGTACATGTATGACGCTTCATGCTGGGCTATAATCTGAAGTGCTTTCTCTATTGGACCTTGTGGTCAAGTAATCACCGGGATCTCGGGCAGTGCAGAGCTCTTAGTAGACCCTGATCAGTTATGTCTGTGTAGAATCCCCTACAAGGGGCTGTTTTCCTGTAACAGGCGCCCCTTTGGATGTCCCAGTAACAATGGAAAAGTATCAAATAAGTCTTCCCTAGAGGTCTTTTAATCTTGGCGAACATATTATGTGCCAAAAATACATTTAAAAAAATCAGCTAAAAATAATAAAATGCAAAGAAAGGAACACAATAAAAGAAATCAAAATGACTGACACAAAACAACTGACACTTTCATTTATTTTGGTTTCTTTATACTAAGAAAGCTACAATTTGAAAACAAAATGCTTTCCTTTTTATTTTTCACAAATAAAATTAAAGAAGAAAAAAATCTCTAGAAAACATAGTAATAAAAAGCCTGCGGTCTAAAAATCCTGTATTAATATTGCTTAGTGCTAATAAATCATTTTTTATAGTGGTACAGAAGTTGTTATTTTTAGTCATGTTGCAACTTTATCATATACAACCATTTATTTGGAATTGCTGTCCTGGTAAATATATAGTTTCTGATAAGATGGGATGCTTCATTTTGTGAACTACAGGATATTACACCACATCCTGTCAAAAATGTAAAAACATGTTATTCCCAATGCCAGGAACTTCAAAGAATGTAGCTGATTCAGGGTGTAGCATTCGGCTTCAGAGCTGAGTTGCGCTCTCATTCTTTTTAAATAATCCAAAATATTCTGTCGTCCTTAAGGAAAGAAAATCTCAACTGTTTCAGCTGTTAGGTGAATAGCGGTTGTTTCATAAGAAGGTCCATGGTTCTGATATGGGGAAGCTGTCTTAGCTAGGCTTTCCCTCAGGATGTGTTCCCAGGACCCAAGCAACAAGATGATGCAAGGGGAAGATGCGACCAGCCAGGGATTTCCCCTGTAAGAAAATTCCTACAACTTGTAGGAGCCATATATCCTCCATACAAAACAGTGTTGGTTTTCAGTTAATATGCTGTTATACTGGTGAAACAACAGAAAAGTTTTACAGAGTCACTAATCCCAATATTTGGACTACATAAAGTCCTTAAATTCCATAAACCACCTTAAAATAAGCTAGAAGCTTTGCACGGAGCTAATATCTGAAGACTAGGTAGCCAATGCATCCAGCCTCCTCATTTTCAGTAATTCTAATTAGAGATGAGCACATTTTTCAAAAATGTGATTTGGCCGTTTCTCTGAATTTTTTCTTTTTTTTTTTTTGATCCAAATTTATTTGCGGTGAATTGCGTAAAATAACGGCTATTTCCTGGCTGCAGAGAGCCTTTATAGTGGTGTAGAACAATGGGCCTTACAGCAACATGCATAGGGAGTCTGCTGTGGTAGTGAAATAATACTCTGAGTCAGTATGACATACAGATGACTGTTGCTCTTAGAATCACTGCACACTTCACTTATTTGGGCAGTCAGAGGGCCAAAACTGACAAATAACTCAAGTATGTATGAACTCAGCCTTACAGGTCGATGTTATCGTCAAGAAGAAGTGCACTCCTTTTACACCGTTGTCAGCTGATTCCAAATAGATGTCTACAGAACCTGTTCTATTAAACACTTATACAAGAAGTAGAACCCCCTGGACAGAGTGGAGAGGGTCAGCACTAAGTTTGTGTTGACGTCACTGATTATTTTCCCCTTCCCCTGATCTGTCAGAACAATAACCCCAAATAACGGATCCTGTCTGTTGAGCATCCGCCTTCACTCGGTCAGCATTTGCTCAGTAATCCATCAGTATGTGGATCCTAAACAGAGATGACACGTGAATGGAATATTTGCATGTCTTCTGTGTTTTGTACCCACTCTTGCTTTTGCCTGGCAAGGTGACAGTGTGAAGGTGGCAGAAGCATCAGGAGACCACAGAGTGAATGGTGACAGTGGGGAGGTGGGTGGCAATACGAGTACCAGCTGAAGATGGTGGGTGAAAGAAGGAGCATTTGGCATCAGATGTGTTGCATCAGGTGAGTGGTTGGAAGGTAGCCAGAAGAAACCGGTCTCTTTTGTCAAAGTTTTGGTTTGGCACCATGGATGATCTAGTCTAATGCATCAGGCATTGGTGGTTGGAAATCCTGGCTGATCCACGCCTGATACATCTTGACAAAGGTCAGTCTCTCCACATTTTGGGTGGACTGGACAGGCGAGTTCTTGGGGTAACTATGGACCCCGTCGCACTAAACACCCGCTCTGATGCCACACTACTGGCCGGGCAGGACAGCTTTTCCAGGGCAAAGTCTGCTAGTTGTGGCCACAAATCTAGTTTGGCTGTCCAGTAGTCCAGCGGATCTTCAATGTGGGATGGCAGAGTACTGTCCAAGTGTGCCACCACCTGCTGGTTCAGGGCCTGCTCCAGGTCTAGTTGATGCTGCTGGTGAGTAGTTTCTTCACTAGGCGGGTAAAGAAAGCTGATTCAAGTTGCGGCTGATGGAGCTAGAACTGCTCCTACCCCCCCCCCCCCCCGCCATGGCAGAGGAACGTGAGTGCAGACTGGTCAGACCTGCGAGAGGATGGACGATGGCACAGATAGGCAGTGGCAAACTCACTACATAGGATGTCTCTATAGTAGTTTAGTTTGTCCTCCCTCTCAGTGGGTGTAAAAAAGAGCCCCATTTTGGACTGGTAGAGAGGGTCCAACAAGGTGGAGAGCCAGAAGTCCTCCCTCTGCCGAATGGTGACAATTCTGCTGTCACTATGCAAGCATGTGAGCATGCATCAGGCCATTTGTTCAAGTGACTCGGAGGGACTCCATCTCCACTGCATACTGCCTCGTTGTGTCTGGGTCCTCTGCTTCATCTTCCTCATCGCCCTGTAGCCCCTCTGGCTGCTCCTGCTCCTCCTATCCTGTCACCTGTGTATAAAAACCACCCAGGACAGGGCAAGCGATCTTTTATTTACAACACACTGCTGGGCGAAAATTTCTGCCGGTAGTGTGTTCAGTGACATCACTGACTCTGATGGGCAGGCTTTAGCGCTGCCCTAGCCATTCTACTGGCTAGGGCAGCGCTAACTCCCGCCCATCAGTGCCTATGATGTCACCGGGCTTCCTGGCAGCCCCATGGAGAACCCCGGTACGTCATCGGATCTCCAAAAAATGCCTTTGCCCTGCGCAATTGAACTGCTCCGATGCTCCTGTCAGGGGGGCTGCCGCGGTGAAAATGGAGGTATGTCTGGGTTCAGATCTGAACCCGGACAACCCCATTAAGACATAATGCAAAAAGGACACCTTTAGAGGCATTCCGTTTTGCAATCCGTCATAATAGAAGTCTATGGGCAGCATAACTAATCCGTCCTGGTTTCCGTTATGCAGGACAGGACTATGTCTTGAGTAAGGATCTTGATTTGTTGATCTGAAACACATAGACACCATTTGTCTTTGGACACAGGTTTTTATTAACTTGCTGGATTTTTTCTGTGACTATTCTTTCACACTCATGATTCCAGCATCCAAGCCATTTAATGCTTCCAGGAGTTAAAACAGGTGAGATTGTGTTTGGATTTTATACCAAAGTCAGGACAAATGTATGATGAAAAAAATTGGTACACGTCTTCCATGTTTTGGACCCACACCTGGTTTTGGCTCCCAAAACAGTAATGTGTGAAAGTGGCCATAACCCCTTAAAGTGTTATTCCAGACTGTATATGTATATTCTCTGTATAGAGTGATCTGCTAAACTTCAAAAGAGCTCCAAACACAACAGCAGTGACTACACACAAAGACCTGCCCTGTATTTGCTACACTGCAAGAGCTGAAGGACCTGTGATTACCTCACCATTTGTCATGAGTGCAGGTTGTGGAGCTCAGCATTGTAGAAGAGAAGTGGTGGGGAAGGACTGCAGGGATCATCACACATAACAAGCCCTCTGAAACAAACACCCTTTTTTCCCGCTTTTAACTCAACTCTCCACCTTCCATACAACTAACGACTATACACCAATGTTTTGGGTTAAGTGGGATTGGCCACAGCTTTATTAAATTAAACAATCTTTAAGTCTATGCCCTTTAAGCCAAATACCGAATACCATCAATGTTCTCTATATCATCTGAATGCAAGCTGTTAGACAGCAAGTGTGAGGACCTCCCTTTCTTTCTTTGGGCACAGACTACCACCACTGAGGAAGGCAGAGTAGACCTACTCTGAATTCCGGCCAACCCCACCCAACAAAGCCAACGCTCTTTTCGTCCCATCCTGAAATCCAGCCAAAAATATATCTAGGCCAATCTAATTTAAATGCACACCATCCGGCAAAAGAAGAGCCTGGTGGTCCCCTTCAATCTCCCTATGCCACAGAACAACACCTCCTTGACTTCTAACAAACTTAGAAACTTTGACATTCAACACCCGACTACACCTCTCAATAGCCTCCGCGTTCCGAGCCCCTTGCCAGCGGCGCCGCGGAATAATCTCAGACCAGACTATAATCACTTTACAAAAAAATCAAGTAAAACTACCAAATCCTGTTTAATCAACTAAATCAGATCCCCTGTCTTAACCTTACCTAAGTAATTTCCACCTGCTTGGATGATCAACACTAAGTTATCTACACCTTGACGGCTAATTTCTACCACCTCAACTAACACACCAGCCCACCGCAAACCTCTAATTCCTATCCAGAATCCCTAGAGATAAACCAACAGGACGAATTGTGGCCCTCTGTTCAGCCAAAAAGGAAAAGGAAACTGGTCTAAGCATATCTACCCCAGAGGAGCCTTTTTTCCACCCCTTAGCAATCTGCCGCAGCAGAAAGTGCTTTGTAACATCCTGGCAGTCATGTAGCTGTAAAAAGAAAGACTTCACTGATAATCCCTTACAAACCACATTCCCTGAGGATGAAATATTGCGTAATCGCACGAGAAATTGAAGAGTAGCCGACAGCAACTAGTCAGGCTGCATAGGAACAATCCCCCCAATACCTGACAACCTTTGCAACCAGAATTTTTGATGACTCTGCCAAGTGCCTTCCGAAACTGATGTCACGAGGGTGTCAAGAGCCATGTCTGACTCCGTTCTACCCGGGGTCAGGAAGTCGCGGCGGATTGCTGCGTGCTCTATGTCTAAAGATAATGCTGTTACTTAATGGTAGCTTTCTGGGTTTGCCTTGCAATCCTTTTTGTCTCACTCAGGGATCCGTAGCTTCTTCTCCTCAGCTGTTTCTTGTCCAGCACTCCCAACCTCCTTATATTCCCCTCTCCCACTTCTCTGGTTGCCAGATATAGAGCTTCCTGCCTGGACTTCTATAGTGACCCACTGGAGCTGAGTTGCTGTTATTCCTGTTTGTCGTACCAGAGCATTACCCTCTGGATCCCTGTTAGTTGTTTGTTGTCGCCCACCTGGGACTATATGTTTTGTCAGTATTGTCTGTCTTCTCCCTCGTGTTTCCCTTTAGTGTTAGTGGTGCGGACTAGTGTTCCCACCGCCCTATTCACTACGTAGGGCTCATCTTAGGGAAAGCCAGGGTTTAGGAACGTGATCGGCGTACGGGCGAGAAACTCGTCTAGGGACGTCGGAGCAGTCAGGTGCCAGCCTCAAGGTGAGTTAGGGGGTCACCATCTTTCCCTCTCCCTTGGACAGGGCCTTGCTTTTCCCTCCCTTTGCATCACGTATGTGATCGGCACGCCGGTCGTGATAACCGAAGCCCGAAACAGCTTTACAAGTTCCTCTCTATCAGGTTCCATAAGAATTCTGGGCAGGAAGCCCCCTCCTCATCCACCAGTGGGTGAAGTTCCCAAAATTGAGTCATCTGTGAATGGGATAAAGCATCAGCTAAAACATTTTGTCTACCCATGACATGTTTCGCCCTAAACCAAATATTCAAACAAAGGCAACAAAGAATCAAAGGTCTGAGAAGCGCTAAGACAGGCAAAGATGAAGACAATTGTTTGTTGACCACCTGCACCACTGCCATATTATCTGTCAAAAAACAGATCTTCTTATTGGCCATCTCCCTTCCCCATAGGTCCACTGACACCACTATATGGAACAGTTCTAGCAGGGTGAAATTGCGTGTCAAACCCAAGGCACTCCAACTAACTGGCCAACGATCCCGGCACCAATTTGATCCGAGAATTGCCCCAAAACCATCACCCCCAGCTGCATACAAATCAACATAGACCCTTCCAATGCTTGACAAATCACCCGTCCGTTAAACGAATGTAAAAAGGATTGCCACACCAACCTTCTTCAAGGTTCTTGCAAGACGTATAAAATGTTAAGCGTGTTGCACACCGCGCATGGCTAATGATAAACACCGACAAAAGGCCCTACCCATTGGCAAAACCTTACAAGCAAAATTTAGCAAACCCAACAAAACCTGGGTTTGGCGTAAAGTTGCCTTCGTGGCCAACACAAACTGACTGACCATCGTCACTAAACAAGACAATTTGTCCTGGGGTAGCCTATATACCATACTAACCGTGTCAATCTCCACTCCCAGAAATGATAAACATGTACAGTACATGGACCTTCCGTTTTATTCATAGCAAGGGGGACCCCCAGATTGGACATCAATACTCTGAAAGTCTGTAGTAGATACACAACCTGTTTCATATCTTACTCTCCATTCCAAAAAGGAACTAAATACTTTAAAAAAAAATAACACAAAATTGAACATCCCATGGGCAAACATTAGTCCACAAAATATTCCCCTTCCAAAAAAACAACCCAGCAAATAAACACAGTCAGGATGGACTGGCAACAAACGAAACGCAGACTCAATGTCCGACTTCCCCAGTAATGCCCCCCGGCCTGCCGAACGAACTAACGAAACTGCCCTATGTGAAACTGTCGCATCCTCTTTGGCGATACCGTCATTTACCAAAGTCCCAGGAGGGAAAGAAAGATGGTGTATTAACCTAAACATCCCCACCTCCTGGCTGACGTGAACGCTAGTGTTGAGCGCGAATATTCAAATAACTAATTTTTTTTCTCGAATATCGCAACTTCGAGATTTCGCAAATATTTCGAATATAGTTCTATATATTCGCGAAATCGAATATTCGTTTGTTTTTTTTTCATCTGAAAATATGATTTCTCTCTGCTTCTTGATTGTGGGTCAATAAGCCATTGGCCCACAAGCAACTTAAGCAGGGGGGAATCATGTTTTCATATGGAAAATAAAATGACCAATATTCTAATAAACTAATATATAGCAATATAGTGAATATATTCGTTATTTAGAATTTTGGCATTATTTTTTTCCTATCTGTACAGTTGTTCACATGCTCCTCCCCGACAAGCGTCCCCGTCACCATGGGAACGCCTGTGGGTTAGAAAATACCATTGGATCTGAGTTTTCCCTGAGATCGTTTAAACTCAGATCCGATGGTATATTCTAAGGCACAGGCGTTCCCATGGTTACGGGGATGCTTGTCTGGAAGCAGTATGCCAAAGTGGAATAACAGAACACATTAAAACAAAAAATATTCTAAATAACAAATTTATTTGTAATATTGCTCTAACTTCGTCTTTTAGAATATTCGTAATATTCTAAAAGACGAAGTTAGAGCAATATTACGAAAATTCGTAAAATACACATATAGACTGCAATTTAGCTAATATACTGCTATAGTAATTTTTTTAATAGTGTACATATTTTCCAAAACTGAAGTTCAGAAGAGGCAAAAAAAATTAGACAAAAAAAAATTAAGATTATAGCACTATATTAGCTAAATTACAATCTATATGTGTATTTTACGAATATTCTTAATATTTCTCTAGCTTCGTCTTTTAGAATATTCGTAATATTATTAGCCTAGCCATAGTCATAGTAACGTTGCCTTATACCAGGCATGTCCAAACTGCGGCCCTCCAGCTGTTCCAAAACTACAACTCCCAGCATGCTTGGATAGCTTACAGCTATTAGGGAATGCTGGGAGTTGTAGTTTTGCAACAGCTGGAGGGCTGCAGTTTGGACATGCCTGCCTTATACTGTCAAAAGAAAAATCTCAATACGCGAATAATTGAATCCTATATCATTCGCGATAAATAGAAAAATGACGAATATTCGATTTCGACGAATATTCAATCGCATATTCGCGAAATATCGCGAAATCGAATATGGCGCCTCCCGCTCATCACTAGTGACCGCCGGAAACAGCGGAGTGCCGAGTGACTCCCTCTGCATATGGAGCACTCGTGTTGGAATTTGCAGGTGGCATAAAAGCGGCAGTGCCCCTCATTATACAACTAGCAAGTTCCAAAGGGCTTGGAGGATGCTGTATCGGTCTGCTGCCCGGGTGCAGCAGAACTTCCCTGAAAGGGGTGCTGTGGTCGTTGGGCCAATATCAAACATCTGTTGCTTTTGATAACCAACCGACAGACTAACTGCTAAACGCAGACTAAACAGGAGTACTCACCGCCCAACGCAATCTGCACGGGAACAGAAGGCAGGAGCATAGCAGCTGGCGATATCGAAGGCGCGCCTTCTGATCCTGTGACTGATTCCGCTTGAGCCGCTGATCGAGCGCGGGCAGAAGAGTGACTGCTGCTATGCGAGTGTGGTGGTGTAGAGGGGGATGAGTACGATGATGAAGAAGAGGAATGGCTCTGCGAAGGCGAACGCCGCTGATCCTTTCTGTATCGCCTGGATCTCGAAACCTGACCTCTGCATCTCCTGTGCCTGGAATGAGATCTTTTGTGTTGTCGTAATGGAGTAACTGCAAATGTAGAAGCAGAAATATTATTCCGCACCCGTGGGGAAGGCACCAAAGCCTGACCCACTAAGGTATGGCTCACAACTCTCTGAGAGTCCTCGACCAGCTGACTCTGGGACATGGCACCCTCATGCAGGCAGAGGACTCTGCTGCCACCTGCTGACCGAAATGGGTAAAAGCAGCAACATTAACAGAAGCCTGAAGGGGAGGACACTATCAACTGCTCTCTGGTATGATGTCTTCCGTTTGGGGATCTTATTTCCTCCTTTTTGGGGTTATGAATGTGGCCACCCTATTGCCAGTACACACAGTTATAATTACGGCATGTGTGCCCAGGCTATGATTGGTGTCTGTCATCCATTACAGCCCAGGCCTCATTCCCCGATCATACTCTCTCCAGCAGTCATGATGCAGTGACATCATTGTGTCTGTTAGACCGAGTAGAAGAGTACGCAGGCCAATGATCATCCCCCAGCATGTTTTCATCTACTCATCCCAGCAGGTGCGATGACATCATTGCATCAGGCGTACTAGGGATAGCAAAGATGTGCTTCATTCATTAGGGGGACAGAGCTAGGTAGTTCTTACTGTTTATTTTTTATTTTATTCACACCGCAGGGAGCATTCACTTAAATAAGGGGAATACTACTGTGGAGGGGCACTATTGGGGCATAACTACTGTGTGAGGGCACTGACTCCATTTTACTACGTGGGGCATTATGCGGCAAAACTACTATGTAGGGGCACTTTTGGGGCAGATTTACTAAATAGGTGGGGGAAAGTTCAAAAACTTGCTATGGGGCGCAGCCTTTTGTAATTATGCCCTTGCACACAGAAAATGAATAAAAAAAGCACACTCAGCCATTCACTGGCTGCCGCCTTTGAAGCCGCTCTGACCCTGTTGCCACTTATTATTGCTGCTCTGAAAAACTCTTTTAACTGCCAGCTGCTAATATAATTTATTTGAACTATACTCTGGACATTTTAAACCTTATCAGGTTTGTGCATGAACTTTGGTTAGTATTATACTGGGTTGGCTAACTTCACAAGATATAATGCCAACATTCTGCTCCTGGATGAACCTGGTACATTCTTTTACATTATGTTGCAACATTCATTTATTTGTTGGAGAGGCAATGTGTGCTAAAAGGCTTTTGAAAGATCTTATAATGGTGACTTGGCATAGGTAAAATCTCCATACCAACACCTTGTCATTGTATAAGAGCCACCCTTATTAAACATTTATATTAGCTTAGTGAATATAAAGGTGTATTTAAATCTGGATGGTTTTATCATAATAAGTGATGAGCGAATCGAAGTTGACTAAGTGGAATTCAATCCGAATTTCAGGAAAAATTTGATTCGCACTAAATCAATATTTCCTCACGCTTTGTGGTAACGAATCACATTTTTTCCTAAAATGGCTGCTGCACGTGTGAGGACATGGAGCAAGGAACTCTGGGAACCCGGGATCACCATAATGCCATGCATGCTAAGCCAATCAGCAGCCAGCCCTGTGATGTCACAGCCCTATAATCAGCCTCAGGCATCTTGGATTCTGCCATTTCCAGTGTACTTAGTGCAGGGAGAGATATCAGCAGGCGGTAGGGACAGTGCTAGGAAAAACTTCATTGTGCAAAAAAAAAAAAATATTTAGAAGTTCCGGGAAAGATATTTCAAGGTATAGGGGTATAGGGGAATAGGGAAAGGATAGGGAGGAATCCTTCCACAGCATTTATGTAGAACAGGGTTCAGTAGGGGAGGTTACATCCTGGATAATGGGAACAATCCTACTACACCTTGCTGCACTTACTACAGGTCCAAATTGCCATTATAGAACTCTGTAATTCCAGCAAACCCTTCTTGTTATTGGGGTGCAAGTTCTGTTTGATACAGGTATTAACGGGTTATTACAAGGAAATATTTCCACATGTTATTTGCCCTTATTGCGGGGCAGTTATATGTAAAAGGGCTTATTAGCGAAAAGTACATCCCTTTTGGTCGTGTATTAGTGCAAAAGAAAAATATATTTGCCATTCAGCGGTGCAGTTAAATGTTCTAAAGCCCTTTTTGTGTGTATTAGTGGCACAAAAAAAGCATTTGCCGTTGTGTGGTGAAGTGAGAAAATTTACAGACTTTTTCGGGGTGTTTGAATTTTCTATTTATTTATTTGATCTAACAATATGTCAGACAGAGAAGTGTCAGGCCCTGCACAGGGGAGTGGCAAAGGCCTATATGTTTCTGGGGCAGGCACAGGTCTCAGCAGAGTAAGAGGGGGTGGCAGCAGGAGTCGTAGCGAGAGGCCTAAGCTCCCGGTGTCATCTAGTGGTCGTGTCTTGACCAGCAACCCTGCGGTTCTTGAATGGTTACTTGGTCATCCACTTTGTCCCAAGTGACATCAGACACAAACAGCCATGAGTCTGTGGGTTCGTCAGACACAACCCTTAGTTGGCATGGCCCGGGAGCAGGCCCTGTGCCCTCACCTGTCCTCAACCTACCTCTGTCCTTTTCTGTTCCCTCAACCACCAGAGAAGTATTATATGCTGTGGGCTCAGTTCCACTATACAGCAAGGACGAGATACTAGAAGACAGTCAGCAGCTATTGTCCAGACAAGATGTGGATGAGACATCTGCCGCTTCCTCCACTAAGCGGGCAAGTAGTGATGAGGAGAGTGGCGTGGGAGCTGGTGTTGCGAGAGCTGAGGCTCCTGACCCAGAGCCCGTTGAGGAGGACATCAGTGACGTGCAGACAGTACTCAATGATGATGATGTAGCTGATCGCATTTGGGACCTGGGTGAATTAGGGGCTTCATCATCATCGGGAGAAGAGGGTGGCAGCTTGCCCGTGAGGCAGCGGCAGAGCCAGCAAGTCGCTAACGTGGCCGGGAGTCAGGGTGGCAGCAGTGGAAGGTCGGTAGCCAAACATGCCCAGGGTAGACCACCAGCTTCACAGGAGCCTAACTGCCCGGAAAGTAGTGGTGCACAGGTTAACAGAAGCAGCGGCGGTAGTGCGTAGTGTTGGGGGTAAAATCACCTACTCAGCAGTGTGGCAGTTTTTTGCTAAGCAGCCGGAGGAAGCGTGAAGCGTGGCCAGGGCGCCAATGTTGGCACCAAGGCCCTGTGTCAACATATTGTCACGTTCTCTCCCGTGACAGGGGTCAGAAGATCTAAGAGACTGGCTACACGTGATGTGAGCTGACAGCCTCTTTGTTTTTACTTGTTTGTGTTGTTGCTGGGTATGACCACACTTTTTGTCTCAGGTGAAACTTAAGTGGTTATTCCAACTCCTCTATTTATTGTGGTCTCACCTAAGATAAGATAAGATAAGATGCCTTTATTGTCACTGTACAATACAATGTAATACAATGTACAATACAATGAAATGTTGTTTGGAGCAATCCTAGATGCCATGGACAGGGGAACAAGAACTGACATTTAAACTAAAGCATTACACTAGAAATAAAAAACATTGCACTAGAAGGCATTACTATTCACAGTTCACAGCATATATATAGCAAGAGCAAAGTAGGAAGTGCTTATGAGTATATATACACACTGATTCAGACACCACTGCAGACAAGAGGTCATCATGGGTTCATGAATGCAGCAGTCACTTTCAGTCTGTGGTAGTTTTTATCCTAGGAAGGGGCAATAATCTCTGAGCATTTAGGAGACTGATTGCTTTCGGGTAAAAGCTGTTCTTCAGCCTAGTGGTGCGGGCATGTAGGGCTCTAAGACGCCTACCAGAGCATAAACCTATCATGCTATGTGGTTTATAGCTCCTTTCTGGTTGTAGAAGTGCCTTCTCGTCCTCGCACTTCGGAGTGAAGTGTCTTTTCCTTATTTCTTGTTTGTTGTACTCCCCTATCTTTTGGTATTAGGCATGAGGGAGGAACAGGACATTTTTTGTCCTGACACTATTTCCAGTGTTTTTTAGGGTCAGATAGGGCTCTAGGTTCCTGCGTATGCACATTCCTATCATTGAGGTCTGTTCATAATAATAGTAGCCAGGGATCGGTTTAGGGATTTACTAGGTCTTGAACTTTCCCCTTTCCCTAGTTTCCAGATCTAGTACCTTTTCCCTACCCTCTTGTGTTCGGTGTGGGGTTTACTACCCACACCGCACCGTGACACATATGCAGCGTCGCCATAAAGTGGCCTGGGAGAACCGTGGCTCCGATGTGGTGGTCCAGCCTGCTGCAGCAACCACTGCATCACCCAGTGGCACGCATCCGGTTTTAGGAAGTCGAGACTCCACCACCTCATCCAAAGAGAGCTGTCTGTTCTTCCCATCATCTGCTGGTCCTGATCCTCCTCCTCTTACTCCTCGTAGGTCATTCCATCAGCAATCGATCACCGAAGCGATTGCGAAGAGACCACAGTATGCGTGCACTCATCCAACGGCGCAAAAGCTGAATGTGCTCCTTTCCAAGTTGCTGGTGCTGCAGTCCCTCCCTTTACAAGTAGTGGACTCTGCACCTTTCAGACAACTGATGGATTTTGCCGAGCCGAGGTGGAGAGTCCCAAGCCATCATTTATTTGCCAAAAAGGAGTACCAGCCCTGCACAAATATGTAGAACAGAAGGTGGGCCAGTCCTTAAGGCCTGTCGGTGTCTGCCAAAGTGCACAGCAGTGCCGACATGTGGAGTTGTAACAACTGTCAGGGACAATACATGTCCTTTACGGCCTACTGGGCGAATGTGGTTCCTGCACAGCCACCCCAGCAACTTGGCCACGTCACGACCCTTCTGCCTCCACGTCATGCTGTTGGTCCTGCCACAATGTCTACCTTTGTCTCCTCATCCTCCACTGTGTCCTCAGCCTCCACCTCAGGGACAATTCACAGTGCCCCTCCAGCATACCACATGTTCAGGGCACGGCAGTGTCATGCTATTCTGCACCTCGTTTGCCTGTACGAGCTGATTCACACAGAGGAGGAATTGCTCCGTGTCCTTCATCAAGAAATTGAATCCTGGCTTTCTTCGTGACAACTCAAAATCAGAACCATGGTGACCGACAATGGGAAGAACATGGTGTCAGTGCGGCGTCAAGGAAGGCTGAGCTATGCGCCCTGCATGGCACATGTGTTCAATCTGGTTGTTAAGCAGTTCCTGAAGTCTACCACCCATCTGCAAGACATCCTAAACATGCCCAGGAAACTTTGCATGCACTTCAGCCACTCGTACACCGCAAAGCACGTTTACACCCATTGGAATTCCACCCTCCATCTTTTGGGCCAACTCTATGAACAGAGAAAGGCCATAAATGATTTATTGATGATCACAGCTGACAGGAGTACTCCTCTGTGTAACTTCGATGACAGCCAGTGGCAGCTCATGCGTGACACCTGCCATTTGCTCAGGCCCTTTGAGGAAGCCACATTATATTGTCGGTCGCCAGGACTACGAGATAAACAACGTCATTCCACTGCTTTATGTCCTGGAACAGATGCTGGTAAATCTGGCTGGTCAGGGGACTGGAGACGTGGGGCATAGATCTCATGGCCACATGAGCCCTGTGGTAGCTGAACTGGAGGAGGACATTGCAGCACAAGCAATATGTAGCAAAATGGGTAGTTTTTATACAGTTGACAGGAGAGGAGGAGCAGGAGCAGCCAGAGGAGCTACAGGACAATGAGGAAGACAAGGCAAAAGACCCAGACACGCCGTCGTAGGATGCAGTGGAGATGGAGGCAGGGAGTCCCTCCAAGTAGCTTGCAGAAATGGCCCGATGCATGCTCACTTGCTTGCGCAGTGACACCCGAATTGTCACTATTCAGTAGAGGACCCTCGCTACCGGTCCAGAATGTTTTTTTTTTTTTTCACTCCCGCTGAGAGGGAGGACAATCTAAACTACTATAGAGACCTCCTATATAGTGAGTTGGCTGCTGCCTATCTGCACCATCGTCCATCCTCTCGCAGGTCTGACCGGGGGGGCCCTCTGTGCTCACATTCCTTTGCCATGGCTGCTGTGTCAGGGTGTGGGGGTAGGAACAGTTCCCCCATCAGCAGCAACTTGAGTCTAGAGTCGCTGATGAGCATCTTTCTTCATTCACCTAGTGAAAAAACTACTCACCAGCAGCAGCTAGACCTGGAGCAGGACCTGAACCAGCAGGTGGTGGCACACTTGGACAATACCCTGCCACCCCACATTGAAGATCCGCTGGACTACTGGCCAGCCAAACTAGATTTGTGGCCTCAACTAGCAGAGTTTGCCCTGGAAAAGCTGTCCGGCCTGGACAGTAGTGTGGCATCAGAGTGAGTGTTTAGTGTGGTGGGGGCCATAGTTACCCCAAGAAGAACTCTCCTGTCCACCCAAAATGTGGAGATAAATCGGGCGTGGATCAGCCAGGATTTCCACCTACCAATGCCTGATGCATCAGACTAGATCATCCATGGTGCCGCACCAACACTTTGACAAAAGTGACCGTTTCCTTCTGGCTACTTGCCTCATCTACTATTCTGATGCTGCCACCCGCGTGATGTCCCATATCTGATGCCAAGTGCTCCATTTTTCACCCACCATCTTCAGTACTCATATTGCCACCCACCTACCCACTCTGTCACCGGGTCACTCTATGGTCTCCTGATGCTGATTCCACCTCCTCATTATGTCACCTTGCCACTCTGTGGTCTCCTGATGCTGCTGTCATCTCCACACTGTCATTGTGCCTCTCTGTGGCCTCCTGATGCTGCTGCCACCTCCACACTGTCATTGTGCCACTCTGTGGTCTCCTCATGCTGCTTCCACTTCACCACTATGTCATAGGGCCACTCTGTGGACTCATGCTGTTCCCACCCTCCCCACTTCATGACTGGGCCATTATTTAGTCTTTTTTGCTTGGCTGACATCATCATTTATTTATTTCCTTCTGATCTGTGAGATGCACAATGGATCATGTCTGTGTAGCAGCTGTAAGGCCTGTATGGTCCCATCAGAATTGGCTTGTGATTTGGTAGCCAAAAGCAGGAGTGGATACAAAACACAGAAGACATGCAAATATTCAATTCTTGTGTCATATCTGTATTGGATCCACTCCTGTTTTTTTTTTGCATTAGCAATACTGATGGATTACTGACCAAATGCTGAAGGTGTATGCTCAACAGACGGGATCCATTTTTTGGGGGTTATTGTTCTGACCGAGGAAGGGCAAAATAATCAGTGACGTTAACACAAACTTGCTGCTGACACCCTCTCCACTCTGTCGGGGGGCTCTACTTGTAGAAGCGTTTAATAGAACAGGTTCTGTAGAGCTCTATGTGGAATCACATGTCGACTGTGTAAAAGGAGTGCTCTTCTTATTGGCGCTAACATCGACCTGCAAGTCTGTGTTCATACTGTACTTGAGTTATTTGGTCAGTTTTGCCCAAATAAGTGAATTGTGCAGTGATTCTAAGAGCGACGCCTGTCACCTGAGTGTCATACGGACTCACAGTATTATTTCACTACCATAGCAGACTCCCTATGCGTGTTACTGCAAGGCACAGTGTTCTACACCACTATAAAGGCCTGTAAAGCCTTAAAAGGGATGTCTTCTTCTTTTTTTTTTATATAGATGAACTATCCTCAGCATTTTTTTATTGGATTAAAAACTCTAAAATTATATTGCTAAATTGGAAGACACCATAATAGAGAGAAAACAAAATAAATTCATGAGGGACTTGCAGGACTATAGAACTGATTTGGTTTATTTCTGGACTAAAATATTACCAGCAACTTTGTTCTATTTTTTATTTTATTTTTTAGAGGTGTCTCGTAGAAAAAGGGTTAACTTTTCCAGGTCAAGATCAGTTCAATAGAAGCAGTCTTCTGACTCCACTTAGGGGCTAGTGGAAAGAGATTATGAGATAATCAACCATGAAGCATGGAGAGAAAATGTGGATAAATAAAAATCCCTGCAACAAAGGACAAAAAACAGTGAATGGGATGCAAACACTCACGGTGCACACCTCTATCGTGGCACAAAGAAGTAGCTGAGATTCAGGTAATGAATCTGTCAGCTAAGGTGCCGTCCCAAGCACAGATTGCTTGTGCTAGCTAGGGGTAGTTTAATATACATATATTTTTTGCATTTTATCTTTTTTCTTTTTGACAAGTAATTGTGTTGTACAAGTAAAATGATATCACCTTGTGTGTGATTCGATTATAATTGCTCATGTGATTCACTAATGTGTTTCACTTGCCTATTCACAATTACTAAAGTATGTGCTCTGCTATAGAGCACTATAGCATGAGTAAGAATCTCATAGATGCTGTTTGTTCCTTTAGTCTGTTTTTATATGATGGCTGCAAATAATTTTCAGTTTTTATGTAAATTTGATTTTATATATTAATATTAATACAAAAACATAATTATGTGAAAGTGGGTGAATGCTTGCTGATAATGGTCGTGTTGTAATGTGGCAGTTGTATTCAATTCGTTATAACAACAATATTTTACAATATGGAATTTAAAATACAATGATTCAATATGCATACATCCATGTTCTGGTATACTGTACAATCCTAGTTATTTCTTTTATAACAGGCCATGAATTTGTGGAGTCCAACCAATAGGATCCTCTTTGATCCTAGAACTATCCAGAGCAGATGGAATATGTACACTGGTGTACAGTAGATATAAAGGTTGCAGTTGTGACCATTCCCTAAACCAGTGATAGGCAAACTGCGGCTCTCCAGCTGTTGCAAAACTACAACTCCCACCATGCCCTGCTGTAGGCTGAAAGCTGTAGGCAGTCTTTGCATGCTGGGAATTGTAGTTCTGCAACATCTGGAGAGCCGCAGTTTGCCTATCACTGCCCTAAACAATGACTCTTCCATTAACGATTGGGCACAGTGCACCTGTATCACTGTACCCGATCCTAGGGTGAATGGGGTGGCCACAACTACACTGTCCTCTCTATCCCTTCCCTACACCTACACTTATTTCTATGATTGGTCCAGAGAGAAAACATGAAGTTACAGCCAGAGCAATGCTGAATCATAGATGGGTCAGTAACCACTGGAACCCAGTAATACAGCTTTACCCTTTCCACTACTATCCACCATGGATTTTAATATTTACCATTTGACTGCCCTAGACCACCATGGATCTTTGCATCAACCCATTCACTGTCCTAAGCCCTCAAGTAAGCTGTCATTGGCTACACTGCCTTAGACCAACAGGGATCCTTAGATTAACCCCTTTACTGTCCTAGACCATAAGGTATGCTGATATTATTATCTTAATGCCTAAAAATACCAGAAATTCTGGCATTAACCCCTTCAATGTCCTAGACCACCAGGACTATTGACATAAATTATTTTTCTATTTTAGATCACCAGGCGATGCTTACACTGGCAGCATAGATCACCAGGCATATAGAGTAACTTCTTCACTGCCATAGGCCCCAAGGGATACAGACTTTGACTCTTTTACTACCCTACATCACCCTACTCATTTACTGTTGTATACACCACCAGGAATGCATTCTTTTGCCCACTTCAGTGCCCTAGATTATCAGGGATATAGACGATAACCTTCACTGCACTAGACCTGAATGCCTTTTAATACCATATGTCTGGATGTTTTGTGTCCTTGTAGATATGGCTTTTTGAACTTAATGTGTTGCCTGGTGTGTTCAACAATGTAGAACCCCATACAGAGGAATACATTACTTGCTACTGAGGATGTCACCTTTTTCTGTTATTTTAACAATCTTTGTCTTTGACCTGTGTGAGCATTGGCATTAGCAGAATCTACTTAGCCTCTGTACCTTTATCAAGAAGTTCTATTATTCCTACTCTTTCCATACCTGCTCATTTACAATAAAAGGGGACTGGAGTACTGTCCCATTTTGCATACCAAGCTTTATGGATTGTCACCTAGATTATAATGCACAGTGACCTAAGTGTTTAAAATAATGGGATTTAGAATAAGAATGACTAACCCCTAACATTGTTTTGTTGGTTTTATTTAATTCATTGTTATATTCATGAAGGTCTATATACTGTATTTTAAATTTGCTGTTTAGATTTTATTTTTTGTAGAAAAAAATTGAGATTTATAATGCCATGGAAAATAGTTGAGTAGTCCATAGCAACCAATCAGTTTCAAAAGCATTGGTTTTAAAGAAGTTGTCTCCAGAAGACAACCCATGTCTATATGCTCATATAGGGCATACGAATGTTGTAGAGGGCGGATTTCCCTGCCTGTGGCACCCTACTGTGATTCAGGAAGAAGAGTCACTCTGTAGAAGTAACTCCCATTACAGTGGACTTTAATATATTGAGTATTGTATAAATGACCACTGCTGTGGAATAGGCTGGTCCATCATGGCTTCTCTCTGCAAAAACAGGAGGGGTAGCATTTGCAGGACTTAGGGCAAGCATTTTGAAGGTACAGTAATTATCTCTCAGCAGACCAATCTTTTAAGCCCCTTTGTAAAATTAATTTTAAAGCAGCAATGTGATTGCCTATTAGTTTTTATGCATGTTGCCAAATCTAAGTGTTTAGGAGTTACCTGTATATATTTACGTAACTAATAGTCATCTCATTATTGTTGCTATAATTTTAAGAGTAGGCTGCCATTGATTCAGCTGAAGTTTTCAATATTGTTCATTCTCCTTACAATGTCTCATAACTCGTGATACATTTTTCTAATATGACTCTAAAACAGACACAATCTGTAATTTAAATCTAACCTTTGGCACATGTACATGATGTTTGTAGCATAAAATAGTCACATTGATGCAACACATGTCAAAGTTCTTAAAGTTTAGTTCCAGTTAGGAGAACATCGGCCCTGTTATAGATTCAGATTTTTTAAATGGTGATAAGTTCTTATGTGATAAAGGGCCCTTGTCCTTGACTGGATCCAGTTGGCATATCTTACCAGAGATAATAGGGCATTGAACAAAGGAGTCTCAAAAACATTTCAGCCTTTGACTGCGGCACATGCCACTTGCAACAGTTCTTATGACTATTTTGTGCTATTTTTTATGCTTTGTCTTTACATTAGCACTTGCTTACATGTGCTTTGTGTATCTTAATCACAGGCTACCGTGGCAGAGATTTTTGGGGTTAAGCATTACATGGAAGTGATGATGCTTTTAACGCATGCCGAACACACAGAGCCCACATCTGATAGCCATGTTATTGTCACAGACACATCATTTAACAACGTTCCAGTCCGGTTATATATACCTAAAGAACAGTCAAAAGCATTGAGAAGAGCAATTGTCTACATTCATGGTGGCGGATGGTGCTTAGGAAGTGCAGGTAAGTAATGAAATCTAGAAGAATACTGCATAGACCAGGGGTACTCGTCTACTTTTTGTAACGCACCACTTCCCTCAATGAATTATGGTGATAGCAATTATGCATAGTTGTTCTATATTTTGCTACCTACTCAAAAACATACAGTAGGAGACAATTTATCATGTCCTACACTCCAGAATTCTGGCTTTAACCACTTAAGGACCACAGGTTTATACCCCCCTAAAGACCAGGCCCTTTTTTTACAAATCGGCACTCCACAACTTTAGCGGTTTATTGCTCGGTCATGCAACTTACCACCCAAATGAATTTTACCTCCTTTTCTTCTCACTAATAGAGCTTTCATTTGGTGGTATTTCATTGCTGCTGACATTTTAACTTTTTTTGTTATTGATCGAAATTTACACATTTTTTTGCAAAAAAATGACATTTTTCACTTTCAGTTGTAAAATTTTGCAAAAAAACGACATCCATATATAAATTTTTCTCTAAATTTATTGTTCTACATGTCTTTGATTAAAAAAAAATGTTTGGGTAAAAAAAAAAAAATGGTTTGGGTAAAAGTTATAGCGTTTACAAACTATGGTACAAAAATGTGAATTTCCGCTTTTTGAAGCAGCTCTGACTTTCTGAGCACCTGTCATGTTTCCTGAGGTTCTACAATGGCCAGACAGTAGAAAAACCCCACAAATAACCCCATTTCGGAAAGTAAACACCCTAAGGTATTTGCTGATGGGCATAGCGAGTTCCTAGAATTTTTTTATTTTTTGTCACAAGTTAGCGCAAAATGATGTTTTTTTTTTTGTTTGTTTTTTCTTACAAAGTCTCATATTCCACTAACTTGTGACAAAAAATAAAAACTTCCATGAACTCACTATGCCCATCACGAAATACCTGGGGGTGTCTTCTTTCCAAAATGGGGTCACTTGTGGGGTAGTTATACTGCCCTGGCATTTTAGGGGTCCGAATGCGTGAGAAGTAAAATGACACCCCAAAACACATTCCCCAACTTCTCCTGAGTACGGCGATACCACATGTGTGACACTTTTTTGCAGCCTAGGTGGGCAAAGGGGCCCACATTCCAAAGAGCACCTTTCGGATTTCACAGGCCATTTTTTACACATTTTGATTTCAAACTACTTACCACGCATTTGGGCCCCTAAAATGCCAGGGCAGTATAACTACCCCACAAGTGACCCCATTTTGGAAAGAAGACACCCCAAGGTATTTCATAATGGGCATAGTGAGTTCATGGAAGTTTTTATTTTTTGTCACAAGTTAGTGGAATATGAGACTTTGTAAGAAAAAAACAAACAAAAAAAAAACATCATTTTCCGCTAACTTGTGACAAAAAATAAAAAACTCTAGGAACTCGCCATGCCCCTCACGGAATACCTTGGGGTGTCTTCTTTCCAAAATGGGGTCACTTGTGGGGTAGTTATACTGCCATGGCCTTTTAGGGGCCCAAATGCGTGCAAAGAAGTTTCAAATCAAAATCTGTAAAAAATGGCCTGTGAAATCCAAAAGGTGCTCTTTGGAATGTGGGCCCATTTGCCCACCTTGGCTGCAAAAAAGTGTCACACATGTGGTATCACCGTACTCAGGAGAAGTTGGGGTGTCTTTTTACATATACCCATGCTGGGTGAGAGAAATATCTTGGCAAAAGACAACTTTTCCCATTTTTTTATACAAAGTTGGCATTTGACCAAGATTTTTATCTCACCCAGCATGGGTATATGTAAAATGACACCCCAAAACACATTCCCCAACTTCTCCTGAGTACGGCGATACCACATGTGTGACACTTTTTTGCAGCCTAGATGCGCAAAGGGGCCTACATTCCTTTTAGGAGGGCATTTTTAGACATTTGGATCCCAGACTTCTTTGCACGCTTTAGGGCCCCTAAAATGCCAGGGCAGTATATATACCCCACATGTGACCCCATTTTGGAAAGAAGACACCCCAAGGTATTCAATGAGGGGCATGGCGAGTTCAAAGAATTTTTTTTTTTGGCACAAGTTAGCGGAAATTTTTATTTTATTTTTTTCTCACAAAGTCTCCCTTTCCGCTAACTTGGGACAAAAATTTCAATCTTTCCTGGACTCAATATGCCCCTGAGCGAATACCTTGGGGTGTCTTCTTTCCAAAATGGGGTCATTTGTGGGGTGTTTGTACTGCCCTGGCATTTGAGGGTCTCCGCAGTCATTACATGTATGGCCAGCATTAGGAGTTACTGCTATTCTCCTTATATTGAGCATACGGGTAATGAGATTTATTTTTTCCGTTCAGCCTCTGGGCTGAAAGAAAAAATGAACGGCACAGATTTCTTCATTTGCATCGATCAATGTGGATGAAAAAATCTCTGCCAAAAAGAAAAAGGAGGGGAAAGGCGTCTGCCAGGACATAGGAGCTCCGCCCAACATCCATACCCACTTAGCTCGTATGCCCTGGCAAACCAGATTTCTCCATTCACATCAATCGATGTGGATGAATAAATCATTGCCGGGATTTTTTTATTTTTTTTATATATACAAAGTGTTTGCCAAAGCATATGAACACCGCCGCCTCCTCAGCTCATATGCCTCGGCAAACGTATCTTTTACTGCAGAGGAGAAATCTTGTCTTGCAGCGCCGCATACACCGACTTGTGTGTAATCTGACAGCAGCGCAATGCTTCTGTCAGAATGCACATCAGTGCTGCAGCTGCTTGATCGCGTGGTCCACCTAGAAGGTAAAAAAAAAAAAAAAAAAAAAAAAAAACAGGCCGCAACGCAATAAATTTATTAACATTAACTTTAGAGAACATTAACTTTTCTAAACTTTTGAAACAGAACAATAACTTTTTTGCTTACCGGTGATTTTTTTTTTTTTTTTTTTTTTTTTTACCTTTATAGGACAAACCTCTCCTTCCCCATAGGACAATGTGCAAAGCGCAAATCGCCCAGAAATGTGGCGAAGTACATTATGCACTTTGTCCCAGGTGAAAGGAGAAGTTTGTGGCAGCTCTGTGTGAAAGGGCCCTAAGACCCCTGTGTGCCTGTCCTGTGAGATGCAATCCCTACACTAATAGTGTACCTGAGTGTGGAACTTGCGGAAACACTCCCCTATGCATAGGGCAGACTGGTCAGGACAGTCAGGACAAAAAAAGGTGGTGTCACGCCTTATTCCACCCCTGCTACAGACACAACATCTTTTTCTTGGGGAACGTTGAGTTGGGGTACCAGGATAGACAGACTGGAAGTGTCTGCCGTGTAGCCGGCTCACTACATCAGGGACTTGGGGCACGGACCCTCCTGGATACAGGAGTTCCGAAATAATCTCTTCCTGGAATTTTAGGAAGGATCCTGTTCTCCCAGCCTTACTGTAGAGAACAAAACTATTATACATCGCTAATTGAATTAAATAAACAGACACCTTCTTATACCAGCGTCTGGTGCGTCGGGAAACTAAATAGGGAGCCAACATCTGGTCATTGAAGTCCACCCCTCCCATGTGAAGGTTATAGTCGTGGACAGAGAGGGGTTTCACAATGACTCCAGTTGCCCGTTCAATTTGGACAGTCGTGTCTGCGTGAATGGTGGACAGAAGGTAAACGTCCCTCTTGTCCCTCCACTTCACTGCGAGCAGTTCTTGGTCACACAAGGCAGCCCTCTCCCCCCGTGCAAGTCGGGTACTAACGAGCCGTTGGGGGAAGCCCCGGCGACTACGTCGGGCGGTGCCACAGCATTGAATTCCGACTAGATGTAAGTGCCGAAAGAGGGCCACGCTTGAGTAAAAATTGTCCACGTATAAGTGGTACCCCTTGTGGAGTAAGGGTGACACCAAGTCCCAGACAATCTTGCCACTGCTCCCCAGGTAGTCAGGAGATCCGACCGGCTCCAGTTTTGAGTCTTTTCCCTCATAGACCCTAAAACGATATGTATAGC
Source organism: Bufo gargarizans (assembly GCF_014858855.1). Classification (NCBI taxonomy): domain Eukaryota; kingdom Metazoa; phylum Chordata; class Amphibia; order Anura; family Bufonidae; genus Bufo; species Bufo gargarizans. Next base: position 145,154,514 of record NC_058083.1, read on the forward strand.
CTGTGGCCCTTTCACAGAGCTTATACAGTTTGACCCCATACCGGGCGCGCTTGCTGGGGATGTACTGTTTTATGCCAAGGCGCCCGGTAAAATGTACTAGGGACTCGTCTATGCAGATGCTTTGTTTAGGGGTATACGCATCTGCAAATCTGGATGACAAATGGTCTATGAGGGGCCGAATTTTTGGAGCCGGTCATAAGCAGGGTGGCCTCTTGGATGACAGGTGCTATTGTCCGTAAAATTCATAAAGCACATGATGGCCTCAAAACGTGCCCTGGACATTGCAGCAGAGAACATGGGCATGTAATGTATTGGGTCTTTAGACCAATATGACCGCAATACATTTTTTTTTGTTAGACCCATGCTGAGGAGAAGGCCCAAAAAAAAATTAAACTCGGAAACGGTGACTGGTTTCCACCGGAAAGGCTGGGCATAGTAGCTGCCCACAACTAGGTCATAGAGATCCGCGGTGAAGAACAGCTCAAAAAACTGAAGGGCCGATCCTAAATGAGCCGTCTCCACGCGAACTCCAGACTGGGCGATGAAAGCGGGCAATACGGGTGCGGCGGAATCAGGGGATTGCCAATTAGAATTTGCCAGCACCTCTTCGAGACTAAGGGTTCTACGGGCCTGTGAACGCGGTGGCTGCGACAGGGGAGTTATTGCACGTGCCACTGTACCAGCTGGAACTGCCCTTCTGGTGCTCGCCACTTCACCAGGGAATACGGCAGTGCTGGTAGAAGGTCCAGGATGTGCTGCGCTGCTGGTGTATGCCGCACCATAAACAAGATCAGCGCTAGCACCACTCTGCTGCAAATGAGGATCATCATGCAGGGTAGGCAGAACTCTTACATGGGATCGGGTACGTCTGGCCGTAGCAGGGACCTCTACCTCGTCATCCTCACTAGCGGTTAGAGTGCCACTGCTGTCTACAGGTTCATATTCTGAACCACTGGATTCAGCGGATGAGGCGTCCCCATCGCTTTCTTCCATCACGGCCAGAATCCTGTAGGCCTCTTCAGCGGAATACCCCTTGTTTGACATTTTGGGTTCACTAAATTTAGGGGGTATTCCTCTGAGACTACCCAGGAAAAAGAGCAAACCTACCTAGTAAAAAGGAGTGCTTGCGAAGTAAAGCTGCGATCGCTAATAAAGATCCAAAAAGCTCAAAAGTGATCTTTATAGCGGCGCAGTGATTTTACGGTGTTTTTGCAGTGATCAGAAAAAAAAAATTCTGTCACTGCGGCGGGGCGGACTGAACGCAACGGTGCGCACAAGATCAGGCCTGATCGGGCGAACACTGTGTTTTGAAGAGCCTAAGGTGACCCTAATGTACTTATATAGATCTGATTGCGATCAGTATTGATCACTTACAGATACTAAATAGTACTAGTGCTGATTAGCGACAGCGATGACGCTAATCAGCGACTAATCGGTGACTGCGGTGGGCTGGGCGCTAACTACCTAGCAAGTAGCTAACTACCTGGCAGGGATGAGGGACCCTTACAGGGGGGGTGATCAATGACAAGGGGGTGGATAAGGGGGTGATCAGGGAGTCTAATATGGGTGATCAGGTGCTAAATAAGGGGTTAATAAATGACAGGGTAATATCTAATGTGTAGTGTGGTGATTTGATGCTACTTACAGAGCTGCCTGTGTCCTCTGGTGGTCGATCCAAGCGAAAGGGACCACCAGAGGACCAGGCAGCAGTTATATCAGACGCTATTTTCAAAATAGCGTCTGACATAACCATTTCATTAGTCGATTCAAAAATCTACAGCCTGCCAGCCAACGATCGCGGCCGGCAGGCTGCAGATGAACTTGTGCACTACGCGTTCCTGTGAACGCGAGCTCCTGTGTGCGCGCGTTCACAGGAAATCTCAGCTCACGCGAGATGGCGCCAATCTGCGTTAGCGTAGCCTGGGAGCGCCGCAGAGATGATGCCTTTCGGCGTTAGCGTAGCGGTAAGTGGTTAAACAGTCACAAGAAAGGAAGTATGCCAGTTTTTGGCTTTTGGTGCAATAATTTGTGCCTATTTGCATTTTTTCACTTTTACTCCAGTTTTGAAAATTAGGTGGGGGATTTTGTGGTTAGCTATGTTAATTTCACTTCAGAATTATCACTGCAATGTTCTTAAAAAGTCACAAAACAGTTACAAACTCACTCCAGTAGGGGGATGTTGTAAACAGAAATAGAGTAACATTTCAAGACAAGTGTAAGGCCTCGTTCACACTTCAGTGTTTGGTCAGTGATTTCCATCAGTGATTTGTGAGCCAAAACCAGGTGCAGCTCTAAACATACAACAGGAGCAGATCTTTCCCTTCTACCTAATGTATATGGTGGCTCCACTTCTGGTTTTGGCTCACAAATCACTGATGGAAATCACTGACCAAACACTGAAGTGTGAACTAGGCCTTAGGGTAAGAGTAAATGCACACGTTCAGGATTTATGTGTGGACAATCCGCACTGAAATCCGCAGGTGTTTGCAGGGATATGCGGATATGGTGCGGATTTTCCGCATGCAGATTTTACTGTCCCAATTGAAGTGAATGGAGAAAATCCAGACAGGAAAAATAAAAGAAATTGACATGCTGTGGATGTTAAAATCCGCACTGTATGTCCAAATCCGCACAGAAAAATCTGCATCGTGTGCATGAGAATTTCAAATTCTCATAGAATACAATGTACATCATCTATGGTGTGGATTTTCTTTACACAAATCCGCACAGAAAATCCGCACACAATCCATTTAGCCTTAAAGATGCATCAAACTTACAGGGGTTGTACGGGTTCAGAGCTGAACCCAGAAATACTCCCGTTTTTACCCAGGCAGCCCCCCCTTTTATGGGCATCGTAGAATTTCATGCTTCGATCCCTAGCCTAAACAGGATATGACGCTGTGCGTTCCAGCGTGGAATACACACCGGGCACATCCTTATGTGTGGTCATACACCATTTAACACACCCCATATGTTTTAATCATGTCTTGTTAATGTGAATATAAAAAGTTCTGTTAGCTCAGTGTTTACACATCCCCTGAGGAAGCTACACGCAAAACGCGCGTTGGGGTTTTTGGGAACCATTCTGGTCGGTATCTTTTACTTTTACCTACACTTTACATATATTTATTTTGCTGGTATATACTCATTGGTATTATTAGGCACCTGTTCCAGCATTAGTATACACCTTGGACTGTAGTTAATATTTACTTGTGATCAAGTTAGTTACATGGTCCTGTTTGTTAATGTGTATTTTATCCGCTGTTCCTTTAATTGGTGTGGGGGACAAAGTATATCAACTCAGACTCAAGTAAAACTGACTTTAAATATGACCCTCATGATAAATTCCCCAGACACAGTTTTTATGTTGTTGCATTTTAAAAGCCATAGAACTATTTTTGGGAACATAAAACGTATTGATAAACTCTTTGGGGGGAATCAGGGAATGATCTGGAAAAAACAGCAACTGTGCACTGTTTATTACATTTTAATAAGAGGGGAAAAGGAATCCTCAATACTAAGCATTTAATATTATAAAGCTCTTTCTGGTATTCTGATTAATTTGTGCAAGGAGAGAAGCTCCAAAATTAGAACATAACACAGAGGCCAGGATTTGTATTAGCAGCATGGTATTCCAAACACAAGGGAATATCTCCAGATAAAATTTCCAGTCACATGATGCCAACACATTTAAAAGTTAAAGTAAGTGGTTGCCGAGAACCAACATCATAATCATTGCAGCCCAGACCTTGAAAAGAGTCACGGCTACCTGAGAAGAGTCCTGGTTATTCCTAATCACCTGCTCTCCCGCCCACCAGCTGATGACTGACCGGCTTCTACCTAGTTTTCTCCCTTTCTCTCTAGGAGAGAACTGCCAATCATCAGCAGGTGGGCAGGAGATTAGGAATAACCAGGACTCTTCTCAGGTAGATGTGACTCTTTTCAAGGTCTGGGCTGCAATGATTATGATGTTGGTTCTCGGCACCCACTTACTTTTAGCGCACGAGTGACACACCGCTGACATCAGCATTCCTGTCACTATTTTATGCTGCCCTCAGTAAGAAAAGCATAACGTTGATGACAGGTTCCCTTTAAGGAATGGGATAGAGATGAAAAACAATCACTTGCAAAAACAAAAAACATCATAATTGTCTATATAAGGACCCACAGGTTTAGGTAAATAGACTTGTCAACTATTGCTGGTAAAGGAACAACATGTATAAAATAAAATCACATGTATCATATACAGTATTTATGTATAATATTAATGTATAGCAAAAATAACGTTGTACCATGTTAACCAGAAAAATCTATGTAATGTTAAACACTTTTGCGTTAAAGACAAAAGTATTATGGCAGTGATTCCTCTATTAGCTAACTAAATAAAATTCTGTTTGCAGGCTCCTTCATCAGGCGGTATACAAAATAATGTGTTTTCCAGGACGTCCTCCATGACAGCACCCATGGAGGATGTCCTTACTGGTTTCTGTTGGGACAGGAAGAGAGACAGTTTAAAGGGCCCCTCCCCACCCCCTTGCTCCAGTGTTCTTCCTGTCCCAACAGGGATAGGAGGAGTTAGACAGCTCTCTCCTAGAAAGTTAGGTAGGGAACGGGGGCGAGTCTGGTCGGGGGGTTCCTACCTCTCCTCTTCAGACTCGGCAGGCCCCCGAACCAGCACCACTCTGGGAAGCGGTCCCCTGGTTAAGTCCCTGATTCTCTCTCTGGCCGGCCGCATGAATCGGGGACGCTGTTGCCGCTTCTCCCCATCGGAGCTCTGGGCTCGGCTTCGGCTCCTGCCTCCTCTGACGTCAGTTCCTGGCCGCGCTCACGTGACCGGAAGCCGGAAGTAATGACGGCGCGACGCGGCAGTACAAGCAGCATGCTGGAGACACGCCGATCCGGTGGTCTCGCATGTCCTGGGGGTTGACTCTTCCCTGGAATGAGTCCCCCTGGGAAAGAGCAAGTGGAGGCGGAGTCAGGCGGCGACGGGCGGACCGGTAAGTCACCTGAATCTTATTTAAGACGCCAGATGGCAGCCTGCTAGGTTGCATCATGGAGGTCCAGGCGTCCAGCAAGCTTGAAACTTGCTCAGACTCCCCCGTCCAGGCCCCTGTAAGTAGTCACCTGCATACCTTGTACAGGGATAGGTCCTTGGCTCACAGTTCCCTAATGGCCTTATCCCCCTTCTCTTAGACTTCTAAGGAACCAGGGCACAGGCCTCATGGGGATCCCAAAAAGAAGGGCAGGAAATGCCCGACCTGCCAAACAAAGCTGCTAGAGTCCTATAAGAAGCAGCTATGCCCAGAACGTATCTCCAAAATTATGAGGGACGAACGGACATCCCTGCTTTCAGATCTAAGGGATATTGTAAGAGAGGAGGTGCAGGCGGCAACCTCTAGCCAAACACCCCCTCCTCCTTCCCCCCCCCCCCCTCCTCCAAAAAAGCCAGGATCCAGTCAGGCTCTGACTCAGAGGAAGTAGGGTTATGTGTCTCAGACAATGACGACATAGAGTCCCTCCATCAGAATGAGCAGAGGAGATACTTCTTGTCGTCTGAGGACTTAGATTCCCTGCTCACCGCTATTAGACAGACCATGGCTATTGAGGAGGAGGAACAGACTCGTTCGGTAGAGGACGAAATGTTTGGGGGTCTTAAAGTCAGGAGAAAGAAAGTCTTCCCAATAAATGAAAATCTTAAAGATCTCATCACAGAGGAATGGGCTGACGGCGAAAGGAACCTCTTTATTCCCAGGGATTTTAAAAATCGTCTGCGGTTTGACCCAAAGGACACTAACCTCTGGGACGAGGTTCCCAAAGTAGATATCCAGGTGGCCAAGGTCGTGGAAAAAACCTCAATACCCTTTGAGGATTCGTCACAGCTAAGGGACCCCATGGATAGGAAGCTAGACGGCCTGTTGGAAAAATCCTGGGAGTCAGGGGCAACCGCAATTAATACCAACATTGCAGCTACTTCGGTTTCCAGAGCCTTAATCTTATGGATTAATCAACTGGAGAGTCACCTTAGGGCAAGAACATCCAGGGAAGAAATCCTAGAGTCTCTCCCGCTTCTAAAGATGGCCTCTAGTTTCCTGGCGGATGCCTCAGCGGAGACCATTAGATTCGCAGCCAAGTCCCAGTCTCAGACTAACGCCGCTAGACGGGCCCTCTGGCTCAAGTCCTGGTCTGGGGACGTAGCGTCAAAGAACAGACTCTGCTCCATTCCGTTCTCTGGCTCGTTTATGTTCGGCCCAGTTCTGGACTCTATTCTCCAGAATGCGGCAGATAACAAGAAGGGGTTCCCTGAGGAGAAGCCAAAAAAACCCCAGCCCTTTCGGAGGCCCTCGGGCCAAAATCAGGCCAGGGCCTATAGAGGAAAGGAAAATCGGGCCGCTGGAGCTACCCCAAGGGTAGAGGCAGGGGTTTCCTCTTCAACCCCAACACCAATACAGGGAAACCATGACGCCAGACCAGTGGGAGGGAGACTTCGTCACTTTTGGGAAAGATGGAAGAGAGTTACCTGCAATCAATGGATCCTGGACTCCATCAGGGACGGCTTCAGGATAGATTTCAGAACTCCTCCTCCCCAAGTGTTCCAGGTGACCTATTTCGAATCTCCTCTCCTCCAACAGCAACTAAGGTCACATATTCAAGACCTCCTGGCTCTGGGAGCTATCACCCAGGTTCCTCCTCCCCAGCAGTTCACAGGCCATTACTCAAGACTTTTTTCTTTGTAAAGAAGCCAGACAGGTCGATGAGGACAATCATCAACTTAAAGTTTCTGAACAGGTGGGTGACGTACTACAGGTTCAAGATGGAGTCAATAAAATCCTCCACTCCTCTGATCCCTCCAGGTGCTCACCTTTGCACATTGGACCTCAAGGATGCGTATTACCACATCCCCATACATCCCCAACACCATCAGTACTTAAGGTTTGCGGTCAGGTACGGAAAGGAGACCTCTCACTACCAGTTCCAGTGCCTGCCGTTCGGTATCTCATCTGCCCCCCGCCTATTCACAAAGGTAGTATCCGAAATGATGGCCTTCCTTCACCAGAATACAATTACAATTGTGCCCTACCTGGACGACTTCTTGCTGATAGCAGACTCGGTTCAAAAATTGCTGGGGGACATCCATCAAACCTTAGCCCTATTCAAGGACTTGGGGTGGATCGTGAACTACCCGAAATCCGACTTGATACCGGACACAAGAAAGGAATTCCTAGGCACTCTCCTGGATACAAGAATACAACACTCATTTCTTCCAGGGAGAAAACAGACCAATCTGAGACAAAAGATAGAGTTGTTCAAAAAGAAGAAAACCCACTTAATCAGGGAAGCCATGCAGATCCTGGGACTGATGACCTCCTGCATCTCAATAGTACCCTGGGCCCAATTCCACTCCAGGACCCTCCAGAATGCAGTTTTGACAGCTTGGAACAGAGACCACCGTTCTCTGAACTCCAGGATGAGAATATCGGGAAAAGTGATAAAATCCCTGTCCTGGTGGACAGAACCAGGGAATCTGGAGAAAGGAGTCCCGTGGAATTTGACTCCAGCCATAACCGTCACCACGGACGCGAGTCTGAATGGCTGGGTGGGGGGGGGGGGCACGTGGACCAGCATCTCTTCCAGGGTTCCTGGGTCCTTCAAGACAGGATAAGATCCTCAAACTACCGGGAACTGAAGGCAGTGCTGAAGACTCTGAGAGCAGCCAAACATCTCCTCAAGGATCAACACGTCAGGATCCTATCCGACAACATTACTACGGTATGTTATCTAAAAAGACAGGGCGGTACCAGATGCCCGCTCCTTCAGGATCTAGCAGATCAAATCTTCATATGGGCAGAAAGGGATGTTCGGTCCATTTCAGCAACCCATCTAAAGGGGTCTCAGAACTCGAGAGCCGACTTCCTAAGCCGTCACAGGATAGACGCGGGAGAATGGAATCTGAACAAACAGGTTTTCAGACAGGTCTGCCAGCTATGGGGTTATCCAGAAATAGACGACTTCGCATCCAGGGGGAATTCTCAACTGGACTGTTTTTACTCACTAAACCCCAGCGAAAACCCAGTGGCAGTAGACGCCTTAGCCCAGAATTGGGACATGAAACTGGCCTACGCTTTTCCTCCTTTTCCCCTAATCCCGGCAGTCCTAAAGAAGATGAGGACCAGTACCACCACTCTGATCCTGGTCGCACCAGACTGGCCCAAGAGAGCTTGGTATCCCATCTTGAGGGAGATGTCGATCAAAGACCCGTACCCCCTTCCAGACAGGAAAGATCTGTTAACGCAGGGACCTCTGAAGCATCCCAATCTCAACAAGCTGAGACTGACTGCTTGGATCCTGAGAGGCAAACCCTGAGGAAGAAGGGTCTCTCCGATCAGGTAATATCAACACTGCAGCAATGCCGTAAACCTGTGACTTCAGCCATATATCTCAAAATATGGAAGAAATTCTCATCTTGGCTAGTTCAGAATCATCCAGGGTCCAGTAATCCATCCATAGGCATTATACTAGATTTTCTCCAGAAAGGGTTCGATATAGGTCTAAGACCAGGTACAGATCTCAGCCTTAAGTTGCTGCTTAGATGTACCATTAGCAGAACATAGGTGGGTCAAGAGATTTGTCAGAGCAGTCTCCAGAATACGACCCACCCTGAGACAAACAGTTCCTGAGTGGGATCTAAATATAGTTCTAAATGGCCTATGTGATGCTCCCTTCGAACCTATTGAGGATATTCCCATCAAACTTCTATCCCTCAAGGCGGTGTTTTTAATAGCTATCACTACTGCTCGTAGGATAGGCGAAATTCAGGCCCTGTCAGTTAGGGACCCCTTTTTGAAAGTCCTAGACCAGTGATGGCTAACCTTGGCACTCCAGCTGTGGTGAAACTACGACTCCCAGCATGCTCCATTTATTTCTATAGAGTTCTGAGAGCAGCTAAGCAAGGGGGGCATCTTGGGAGTTGTAGTTTTACCACAGCTGGAGTGCCAAGGTTAGCCATCACTGTCCTAGACGATAGGATAGTTCTTAGGCTGGATCATTCCTTCCTTCCCAAAGTTGTCTCAACGTTTCACAGAGAACAGGAGATAATTCTCCCTTCGTTTTGTACCTCCCCCAAAAACATACAGGAGGAGCGGTTCCACTGTCTTGATGTGAGAAGAACGGTCCTCGCCTACATCAAGCGGACAAAATCCTGGAGAAAGTCAGCGAACCTCTTCATCCAATTCGGTGGTAGGAACAAGGGAAGCAAAGCCTCTAAAACCTCTTTAGCCCGCTGGATCAAGGAGACCATCAGGGAATGTTATAGACTGCAGAGTTCATCCTGCCCCATAACGTTGAGGGCTCATTCTACCAGAGCCATGTCCGCAACCTGGGCGGAGAAGGCTGGAGCTTCCATCGACCAGATCTGCAGAGCGGCAACCTGGTCCTCCTCCACTACCTTTGTCAGACACTACAGACTGGACTCTATGGCCAATCAGGACTTAGCTTTTGGCCGTAAGGTCCTACAAGCAGTGGTCCCCCCCTAATATGGCGTTCTAAGTTGTTAGTTCTCCATGGGTGCTGTCATGGAGGACGTCCTGGAAACATATGTTTAGTTTACCGGTAAACTGCTTTCCAGGAGTCCGGAATGACAGCACCCAATACTACCCCCCCCATTTTTTGTTCCTTCCGGGACACTTTTTTGGTTTGTATATTTGTACTGCTACTGTATACAGTGTGAAGTAACACTTGTTCTTGAAATAAAGATGTGGCAGCCTATCCAGTGTAGTAAGTTATAAACACTGGAGCAAGGGGGTGGGGAGGGGCCCTTTAAACTGTCTCTCTTCCTGTCCCAACAGAAACCAGTAAGGACATCCTCCATGGGTGCTGTCATTCCGGACTCCTGGAAAGCAGTTTACCGGTAAACTAAACATATGTTTTGTATTCTGCCTGATAAAAGGGCTCTGTGCTCTGAAAGCAAACAGATATTTTTTTTTTTTTTAGTGGAACCTGTTTTTAAATTGAATAGGAATTTGCTCAGTAGGTATAACTGAAAAACCCTTAAACACTTCCATGAGATTGAGAGGCATGTCAGGAGACGGTATATTTTGAGTTGCCTTTAATGACATTAGACGAAGTTTGTTCAACCTCAAATGTAGTGGTTGTATTGTCCAGCCCACATACAAATGGTCATTTATTTTAAAGGATTCCCTAGTCGTATGGCCTGTGAGGGTGAGACAGTCCACAGCATTTACATCTTCAACGCCTGCATTTATAAGCTCCTCTCTTGGCTTGTTTGTCCCCCTATATTGGCAATCTGGGGTTTGAAAGCTTTTAACTTCCTTGGTGGCAATACGTTTTTTTTTATGTTTTGGACCGTCGAAAAGTGAGTCTCTATTTACTGGGAATTCTATCTTTCAGAATCAGAGCCTGTTTGAGTATACATATGCCAATATTTTGCTAAAAATCTTCTTGAATTTTGTTAAAAAATAAATAAATGTAAAGTCATCCTTATTACCCACGGCTTTTTTAAAAGCTGATTGTTTGAATCTGTGGATCAATAATTGTATCTGCATTCTATGATCACTGCCCAAAATGCAATTCATTCTTATTCTTTTCAACTGACTATATGGTTTGTTGATATTCCTTATTTTATAATGGATGCCATTTACCGACAATACAGGATGATCTTGTTCCTTCATTTGTTTTGAAAATAGATGACTTGGTCATCAAAAAAAGCCCATATATAAAACTACAAAACTTGGGACAAAATGCATGCCCATTGCAGTGCCCCAAGTTTTCCTGTACAGTTTGACCTCAAAACTGAAGACAGGCAAGTATAAACAAAATACTCGCTAGTATAAAGTTCCTTTGGGCTTTTGACATGCATGGGTCGTCATGTAAATATTTGGCAACACATTCTAAACTTTGTTGTGAGGAATGTTGGTATAGAGGGCAGACACATCAAGGGTAAGCCATAGGTATGTATCTTTCTATTGGATGCCACAAAATAAATTGATAAGGGATGATGGGTTCCATAAAAAAAAAATCTAATTAACACCTACTGTAGTAGCATAAAATCAACATGGTACAATAAATTATGAGGAAATTCCCAAAATGATGGGCCTACCTGGGGGATCACCAATACTCTTGTGGACATTTGTCAGGTGGTAAAATGTTGTAAGTGCTAGATTCTGATAAGGATATATTATTTTTTCTTTTGTGGGGATTATTTTCCTTTCTTCAGTATAGGCCACTCTGGAATTGTGATCCAGAATATCATTAAAATGTGTATCCATAAGGATTCTGTGTTTCTTTGAGGTAGTCACCAAAGTCTTGTACAACAATACTATCTCCCTTATCCGCAATACAGATCACAATGCTGTAGTTTTTCATAAGTTGCTTGAGGAGCAGTATTTCTTGAGGACTAAAATTGTCAGAACCACTATGGTTTTGGTTAATAGATTGGAACTTCTCGGATACTAAAGCAAAAAAAAAAGTATAAATAAAACTGCCTTTATGTACAGGATAGAAAATGGAAGGTAGTTTCAAACTTGTTTGGATGATTTCTGATTCAGTCTAAAAGTTCAATGGCATAGGGTCCTTTGTGATGGCAATTTTTTTTTTTTAACTTTATTTGGGGAAAATGACATTTTTGTTTATTTTTACTTGAAACTTTTAATTTTTTGTGGGGAAAACTATATTTTTTCAACTTTTTTTCACTTTATTTTTTGTCCCACTTTGGGACTTGAACTTTTGGGGGTCTAATCCTTTGCAATGCATTCCAATACTTCTGTATTGGAATGCATTGGCTGTATGAGTAATACTGTGTATTACTCATACAGATTCCGGGGCCTGTGAGATCCAGGGGGCTGGATCTCACAGGCTCGTCACCGGAAGGCAGCGCGATGCCTTCCTTAGACATTGCGCTACCTTCCCTGCCATCGGGTCCCCCCCACAGCCGCATGGGGACCCGATGGCACCGTCACATGCCACCACCGCAACATTGAATTGCCGCAAACCGCAGGTCTGAATTGACCCCCCCGGGCATTTAGCCGAAGTGCCTGCTCAATGATTTGAGCAGCCACCGGCTTCCGGCTGCGCGGCGGTGATCGGAAATGCACACGGCGTACAGGTACACCCTTTGTCCTTAAGTACCAGGACATAAGGGCGTACCTGTACGCCCTATGTCCTGAAGAGGTTAAGGTGAAATAAGGCTGTGTCCTTAAGGAGTTAAGGCTAAGTGTCCCCGGCTCCTAGGCAACTTATCATGTGACTGCAATTCAGTCACATGATTGGACTCATCACTTTGCACTTGATGCAGCTGATTCATTATCTACTACGATTAAGGGATGCTGAAAAGTGCATATTTGTTGACACAAGAGGGCCAGTTTGCTTCACAAGCCTTAGGGACCTTAAATTATTAGATTATTCAATTGTATTATTAATTTGTATTAGCATCTATGACCTACGGTATGCACAACTATAAGGTGATCCGCCAGTTGGCGGTACATTGCTTATCAGAATACTTGAAAATACTCACCCTTTGGTGCGCCTATTTATTTCTCTTATTGCTACATCTCCAGCCTCTGTCTCATCCAAGCATCTCTGTAAATGAAAATCAACACCTGCTTCCCTGGGCTGTGTCTAATCGTCCTTTTTACTCAGGAAAATTTTAAATGCAATTATTGGGAACAGATTAAATGTTTCCACTAATTCTCTGTACAATCATTGGTAGTGGTGATAGCTGCATGAACTGATAAATTCATCTCCTCAGTATGAGGATGGGCAATCACTACTGCAAATTCACATTCTCATACAGATTTGTTGTTTCTGGACAGCAGATGCCTGTTTATGTAGAATGATCTACTGTCCAGAAGTGATGATTTTTGGAGAACGGCTAAAAAATACAATTGCCCAATGTTTGCTCTTCCTCAGGTGATCAGCAGCACATTTACATCGGACCATTATGAGAAATAGGTGCTTCTACTAATGCTCATTCCCAATAATTGTCTTAGTGATTATCCAGTGTAAAATGACTTTGAATATATTTCCAACTCCGACGTTGATGGTATTTCACCTTTGGGACCTGCTCCTATCTCCAGAACGAGGCCCTTGAATTGAAGGAGAGCACACTGCACATGCATGGTGTGTCTTCCATTCGCTTCCATGGGAGTTCCAAACATAGCTGAGCCAACGTGTTCTGCTATTTTCTGAAGTTCTATAGCGGTGAATGAACAGTGCACCCAACATGCATATCCACCTCTCTATTCACTTTTATAGGAGAGTCGTAAGTAGCTGAGGCAGCACTTTTCTGGAAGTCTCACCAATGGAAGGTGGCTGTGTATGTGCAGCTGCCCTCTACTCACTTTGGGCATCCTGTTCTGGATATAGGTATACGTCCCAGGTAAGGTAAGATAAGGTATCTCATCCAGCCAACCAGTACTTTGCTTAGTACTGTTAAGGGGCTAGAACCCCCAAAACAGTGCTGTCTACAAATGGATGTCTCTGGTTTGTCTGTTGTAAAATAATTTTCATATATCTCTATATATAGAAACACAAGGACAATAAACAAATAAAACGGCATATAACTGCACAAAATGATAGAGGGGATCATTGTGGGATATGTAAATGAACTACACCAGGTCTTTTGTTTAGATAGCACCATATGTGGCCATGCAAGTTTGGTTAACAACTTCCTTCCCTTCTTCCTGCAAAAATGGTGAGCAAGGTCCTGAAACTTCATTGTCATTGCCCATTGTACTAGTGATAAGCTTGCTACTCTCGTGGAGGAAATTCTAAATCTAACAGAGCAGCCATAAAAAGTTATATAACTTGGAGGCCATTGGTAGGACTTTCACATTCCCACATAATGAAATATTTAATCTGTAAAGTATCTTTGAGAGTCATGTTTCTATAAATATATTGGAGTGTTATGCAATGTTCTGGTACATAGAATGAATGAATCTGATCCTTGTTTGTTATCTGACTGTCCTGCAGCCATGAAACCGTATGACAAACTATCAAAACAATCTGCACACAACCTAAACGCTGTAATTGTGTCGATCAAGTAGGTATTATCTGCTTTTCAAAAGCTTATTGTTGCTGTTGTTCTTTTGCTTCAGACTACTGTATGACCTCCTCAGGCACAGACTCCCAATATGTGCATATGACTTTCAGTTAAACTTTTGATCCTCAGTCATGCTGAAGTTCAAACAATATCACTAATCATTAACTTAATGTCAAATGAGTATAAAGCATATCGCAAAGGATTAAGGAATGAAAACTGAAGCTCTGAGGACAGGACAATTCTGAAACACCACTAACTGTTTTCTCTTCGATACCAGTCTTCTGTATCACTTACAGTGGTTGTTAAATAATTTAGATTTCAGTGCAAAATGTCAAGTCTATGGTCCCTTAAAACTGAAACTTTACATAGTAATAGCACATAAGTACTGTAAAGAAAAATTTCAACCAGTCCAAATAATCTACAGGCTAAAATCTTTTATTCGGTCTCAGGTACTGGTTTAGTTTTGTGTACTGTTGATTTGGCAGAAATTACTATTTGTTATTCTACATTTATGGTTACCATAGAGTATCTTCCAGGTGTCATTGCTTTGTCACAACAGTTCTCTAGTTTTCTTTAACCATTTTGCTACCAGCGCCGTACATGTACGTCGCTGGTAGCGCTGTGCAAGCATGACGCCCGCTCGCGCGTGCAGTGGGGGGTCATGGCCAGCAAGTCTCTGCTGTTTCAAACAGCAGAGACCTGCGGCTAATTACCACAACCGGGAATAATACCGACCGCAGTAATTAAATGCTTTAGATGCCTTGATCAAGTGAGATCACGGCACCTGAATGCGCAAAAACACAGCCAATCGAGACTTAAGTAAATGCGCTGAATGCGCTGAGTCTCTACGGAGAAATTCAGAGCATTGATGCTGCAATTCTTATTTTGGCCACCAGATGGCAGGTCAACATAAGAAATGAGCAAAATGCTAAGAAATTGTCATTTTTTATATCTCCTTATAGGTCAAAATGAAAAAAAAACCCATAATTTATAAGGTCATTTGAGCCTTAAAATGATAAAAAAATGAAAGTTAAAAAAAGAAAAAAATATTAAAGTTTGAATCACCCCCCTTTCCGCATAAGAAAAAAAAAAAAAAATACAATAAATGTAAACATCCTGCATATCACGGCAACTGAAAACGCCCATTATATTAAAGTAAAAAAATAATAATAATACAATACAGTGAATGGCGTAACGGAAAAAAAGGGTCAAAATGGCCAATTTGCCATTTTTTCATTGCAAATTTTTTTTTAAATAAAATGTGATTCAAAAATCATGCACACTCCAAGATGGCATGAATAAAAACTATGACATGTCTTGCAAAAAAATTAGCTCAGTAGACAGAAGTATAAAAAAGTTATGGGGGGTCAGAATATGGTGATGTAAAAAGAAAATCTCAAAGTTTACACTATTTACACATAAAAAACCTATACATATGGGGTATCGTTGCAATCATACTGCACCAGAGAATGAAGGGCATGGGTCAGTTTTGCCATAAACAAAATGCCGTGGAAACAAACTCCGTAAAACAGTGGAGGGATTGTTTTTTTTTTTTCCCAATTCCACCCAATTTGGAATTTTCCTACGGCTTCCCACTACATTTTATGCCATAATTAATGTTGGCATTGGAAAGTACAACTAGTCCCTCAACAAATAAGCCCTCATACAGCTATGTGACTGGAAATATAAAAAAGTTATGGCTCACGGAAAATAGGGAAGAAAAATGAAACGGCAAAAAAAGAAAAAAAAAACGGCTGGGTTCACATCTGCACTTTTAATTCCGGCAGTATGTTGCGGTGGAGAAACAGACTGCTGGAATTCTCTGTATCCGGCATGTATGCCGGCTTTCAACTGGACAAAAAAAACCTACATGCAGCATTTTTTGTCTGGCCGAAAGCCGGCATAAATACTGTATCGGAAGGCGGTGGGATACTCGTCACATGGGAATCCGGCAATGCGCAGTGGTATGCGGCTGTGCTGGATATGGTAAACTCTGCCAGAACAGAGTTTAAAAGCCCAGATATGAACCCAGCCTAATTCAGTCTCTAGATAAATGAAAGAGAACACCACTATAGCCCTAATGCTCATTATACCTCCCCCTCAGCTTTGATTGACGGGCCTTACAGCTCTGTGTCATGGTGCCTGCCGTTGTAACACACTCATAATCATTGGTGGTCCAGTGCTGCCCACAGTTTCATGGGAAAGTAAGTATAGGATGAAAAGGTAAGTATAATCTCCTTCCTGCACAGTGCTTGTTCTGCTGCCACCAATGACTCCATACAGGATATATAGCACTTGACCACCAAGGATTTGTCAGTGTGTTACAAGGGCAGACACCATTACACAGGGCTATTAGCTCTGTCAATCAAAACTGAGGGGGAGTATAATGAGTACTAGGGGCATAGCTTTAGCGGTGTTTAAATGCTACAGCCAGCCCCTTGGTGCTCCAACTGCTGATCTGCATAAAGATCATTTCTGATTTCTCCACAACCATGCCAGCTACAAGGCAAAGAAAGGTATTGTTTTCTACAGAATGATCAACCCTATCATGTCAATTGCCTGGTTTAAGGAGGTCCCCATGATGTCATCCGCAGTACTTCCTCATAGGCTTCAGGCCTAGTGGCTTGAACAGAGAGAACACTGTGAACTGATAGGGTTTTAGGCTAGGGGCCACAGAAAAGTTCCTTTAGGGGCTGCATGTGGCCTGGCCACTGCGTGTTTCAGACCTCTGGTCTGTTATCACGTTATCTACTTAGTAGAGTGGTGCAGCAGGTTTATGCAGTGCCCTGCACCATCACTACTAAATAGACAATGAGAAGGTAGAAAGACCGTTGTAATTATTCAAACTGGTAGACAGCACGGTCAGATTCCCACAGTCTGATACTGGGGACCTCATCATTATTATAAAATCCCTGAAAAATCTCTTAGCGGCCTGTAGCATCAGTGTTGTTTATTTAATTGAAGAACATCACTGATTATGCAAATTTTGGTGTTTTGAGTCTTTTGTAGATCTCTAGATATTTCTTTCTATTTTATCTTCAAAATATTTCTTTTGAGTTTAGATCTTAAAGTGCCTTTGATGAATTGCATTTAATATGAAGTTTATTTCTTCACAGTTACCGTCTAGCTCCAAAGTTTCACTTCCCGATCCAGTTTGATGATGTGTACAATGTAGTTCAATTTTTTCTGCAAGAAAAGGTCCTAGAAAAGTATTCTGTAGATCCCAGTCGTATTGCAGTATCTGGAGACAGTGCTGGAGGAAACTTAGCTGCTGCTGTGGCACAAATGGTAAGACTGCAAAGATACATTATTTGCCAGTTTCCAATGTTATCTCTGTAATGATTTTTTATTACTTTGGCCTTTATGCATAGTGTCGTATTAGAAATGTGTGTTATATGGTTCCATAATAGGTTGCCTATAGCTTGCTATTGAAGAATTCTGTACTTCCCAATTCTGACCCCCAGTAAGCATAATTGGGGTAATTTATCTAACTGGATTTCCAAAAGAGCTGTCAAAAATGAAAGGTGGAAAGGTGGAATCTGATGGCTGCTATGGGCAACTAAGCCAGTTCTACTTTACTCCAGTTTGATAATTTACCCCAAATGTCCCTATAGTGTCCACAGAAGCTATAATGTCCCCTAGAGTGCCCCCACACTGCCCCCCCCCCCACAGTAATTTCCCCCACACTGCCCCCTATAGTAATTTTCCCCACACAGTAATTTCCTGCACCCTGCCCCATACAGTAGTTTTCCCCACACTGCCCCCCCACACAATAATTTCCCCCACATAGTAATGTTACCCACATTGCACCCATATAGTAATGCACCCCACACAGTAATTTCCACCACATAATAATTTTACCCACACTGCCCCTATACAGTAGTTTCCCCCCACATTGCCCCACATAGTAATCCCTCCCATAATAATTTGCCCCCACACAGTATACCACCATATTTTTTTTCCCTACATAGTAATCTGCCCCCAGTGTACTCTCTTCACATGTCCTCCTGTGTGTCCCCCCATGTCCCCCAAAGTTGGCACATAAAATAAAAAAATAAAAAATAAATAAAAGCTAAATACTCACCTATGTCCAGGCGCGCGATGGCAGTAGCGCACACTTCACTGTGCTGCCTCCTGGCACAGGCGCGCGTGATGACGTCATCATCCATGCCTGCCCCGGGATTTTACTACCGCATAGGCCTCAGGCCTATTCGCTGTCTCCAATGCACGGAGAACATTCATCCGGCCTCCGAGATGGATCCAAACCCATTCAGCTTGAATGGGTCCATTATACTCCTGTTCCACAAAAAGAGCAAGTTTTATCTTTTTGTGGAACGGAAGTATGGAGCGGAACCCCACAGAAGCACTCCGTAGTGCTTCTGTAGGGTTCCGTTCCATGCTTCTGTTCTGCACCATTCCGCATTTCTGTATTCACTTGAATGGGTCCACATCCGTGAAGCGGAATGCACACGGAGCAGTGTCTGTTTATTGTGGATCCGCATATGCAGTCCACAAACGGAACACCTACGTTCGTGTGCAGGAGGCCTTACAGGTCGATGTTAGCGTCAAAAAGAAGCACAGTCCTTTTACACCATCGTCAACTGATTCCACATAGATGTCTACAGAACCTGTTCTATTAAATGCTTATACAAGTAGAGCCCCCCTGACAGAGTGGAGAGGTTGTCAGCGGTAAGTTTGTGTTGACGTCGCTGATTAATTTGCCCTTACTCTCATCCGTCAGAACAATAACCCACAAAAAACTGATCCTGTCTGTGGAGCATCCGCCTTCACTCGGATAGCATTTGGTCAGTAATCCATCAGTATTGCTAATGCCCAAAAAAAAAAACAGAAGTGGATCTAAAACAGATGACACGTGAATGGAATATTTGCATGGCTTCTGTGTTTTGTACCCACTCCTGCTTTAGGCTACCAAATCATAAGCCAATTCTGATGGGACCATACAGGCCTTACAGCTGCTACACAGACAGGATCCATTGTGCGTCTCATTTTTCCTTCCTTCTGACAGAACAGAAGAAGTGTCAAATAAATGATGATGTCAGCCAGGTCGAAAGCCAAAATAGTGGACATGTCATGAAGTGGGGAGGGTGGGAACAACATGAGAAGTCCACACAGTGGACCTATGACATAGGGGTGAGGTGGAAGCAGCATGAGGAGACCACAGAGTGACCCAATGACATGGTCTGGAGGTGGCAGCAGTACGAGGAGACCACAGAGTGGCCCAATGACAGGGTCTGGGGTTGGTAGCATCAGCAGAAGGCCACTGAGTGGTACAATGACAGGGTCTGGAGGTGGCGGCAGTATGAGGAGGCCACAGAGCGGTCTCGTATAACTCACATATAACTGCAGAAGTGAACTGAGAATATATTTTTCTTTTTGTACTGAAATAGGCCACTAAACGCTTTTACCGCAAATAACTGCACCAGTGAAGTGTGTATATATTTTCGTTTTTGTACTGAAATAGGCCACTAAACGCTTTCACCACATATAACTGCAGAAGTGAACTGCGTATATATTTATCTTTTTCCACAGATATAAGCTACTAAATGCTTTTCAACATAGCACTTGCACCCCAAGAACAAATTGCTGGAATGACAGAGCTGTTTAATGGCTATTTGGATCCCCAAATAATCCTTGCACTTGTAAATCACTTTTTTTTTCATTACAAGGTTTTTCCCATCACTGTCCCTAGCGCCTTTTCACGTCTGTGTCTGCACTCAGAAAACTGGAAATTGCCTGAATCCAAGATGGCTGAGGCAATTTATAGGGCTGTGACATCACAGGACTGGCTGGCTGCTGATTGGCTGCATGCATGGCATTATGGGTCATCCCGCCTTCCCAGAGTTCCTTGTCCCATGTCATCACATGTGTAGCCGCCATTTTAGCTGCCATTTTAGGAAAAATTGTGATTCGTTACCATAAAGAGCGAGGAAATTTGCATTAGTTGCAAATCAAATTTTTTGGGAAATTTGGATCAAATTCCACTTCGTCAGCTTCGATTTACTCATCTCTAGTTACAATAATAGTCAAAAGTAGAATTAAATGAATTACACAAAAAACGTATTGCCTACATTTCTTACAGATTAAAAAAGAATGTGTTAGAAAATGAAATTTCATTGATGCTTGTCTAAAAAATAGACCTTAAAACCAGTTCCCTTCAACTATATGAGGGCTTGCTGGTCTCAGTGTTCTGAACAAAGATAAACATGTTGACTCTGCATGTGATGAAATAGTTGCTGACTCCTATACAGCCGTTAATTTGTTTCTTAAGACATTGATTTGATTTTTACAGCTGCTTCACGACCCAGAAGTCAATGTGAAATTCAAGATTCAAGCATTAATATATCCAGTTCTCCAAGCTCTTGACTTGAATACTCCATCTTACAAAGAAAATCTCTACATGCCTTTACTCTCCAGGACTCTGATGGTCCGTTTCTGGAGTGAATACTTCACCACAGATCGATCCCTGTTTGAAGCAATGATGTCTAACAAACATATAGGATCTGAAAATGCTCATTTATTTAAGTATGTTAACTGGAGTACATCGTTGCCTGAATCCCTAAAAAAGAATCACGTTTACAATATGCCTAAGAACCAGAATACCTTGTTTGTTAAAAAGTACCCAGGACTTTTGGATGTGAGAGCTTCTCCTTTGTTGGCAGCCGATGAACAGTTATCTGGTCTGCCACTGACATATGTAATTACCTGCATGTATGATGTGCTTAGAGATGATGGCTTAATGTATGTGTCAAGACTTAGAAAAGTTGGGGTACATGTAGTACATGAACACTATGACACGTTCCATGGTATATTTTTAATGAATGTATGGCCATTTGATTTTTCTTTAGCAAATCGTGCGGTGGACAAATATCTAGACTGGCTCGATACCAACCTGTGACAAGTCTATAAGGAAATTAGTACAATGTCTTAATGATTTTTGGTGTTAATTCCTGTTCCTACTAAAATAAGAGACACCTATTTTACAACAGCTTGCCTCTCCGTGTGTCTTCTAAATTTAAAGAACCACTTCCACAAAAAATTGCATTCTGTGACCTGTTAGGTGCATGACGTAAAAGTACTAAAGGTAATTTTCTAACTAGTGACTGTATTTGTGAGTTATCTCCCCCCCACCCCCTTTGATCCTCTGCTGTGCAATGTGTTCAGCACTCTGTATTTCCAAATAATACGGCATCTTATGTGGACAGGAAGTCAGTTTCTCTGTGTATTCCTATGAGAACCTCAATGTCAGTCTCATCGGAATGAACAGAGAAGTAATTTACTTGCTGTCCTGTGTCAGTTGGAAATTAGAGTGCTGTTCACATCACACAGCTAAGGATCAGAAGGGAGGTTATAACTCACAAATACAGTCAATGGTGAGAAGATTACATTCACTATAGATTACATCATTTACCTTTTTGTGGGAGTGCTTCTTTAAAGATTATTCATTCTATTGGCATTAGAATTATTTACATACAATAGCTACTTTATCAAACCAGTTCTAAAATGTCTTGAGGAAATGGTTGTCATCCAACTACATTTCAAGACAACTAGAATGGATATATCCTCAGAGCCTAAGGAATCTAAAGAAGCTGTCCATGTATAACTAAGAAACAAAGGATAAACATACTTTTACATTGTCTTGAACATTTTAAGACGCTACACCCATCTCATACAGGCATAGATTGGTGGTTTACAATCACAATGGAGTCACAAAAAATGATAATTAGACAATAAATAGTAAAATAGTCTAGTGTATGAACTGAACAAATTGAGTGAGTGTCCCCACAGCTCTGGATGCTACCTTTTGACGGCAGATTTACATGACTGCACATCTCTAGCGTCTTTGTTAATCTTGGGCATGTGCTGTCACTGTGAGTATTGACACATGCTCAATGAAATAAAAACTAATTCACATAAACAAATTCTCATGTGCCGCTAAATGAGTTTTGAAGGCAGGTGCATAGTCACTGATTCGGTTTACCAGGCAGATCCTATGTGCATGCGCTGATACTTGTAGTAATGGTGCATAACCAAGAATATTATGGCTGTGCAAGATGTTTGGCCATGTTAATCTGTCGGCACATTAGAGAATTGTCTGTAGAAAGACGCTCCCTCACACATAAAATTTGTTCACATGAACTAATCAATGCGTACAAATCAAGTCACTCATCCGTAAAATAGTCAATTGGCCAACAGATCTCAACCACTAACTGCATAATGAACCAACTAGATCCTTGTTGCCATTGGCTTCAGGCACTTATGGATTCTGTGAAGGGTAGGATTACATCTATGGTACAAACTCTAGTAATCTGTTCCGGGAGGGGGAAACCATCGGATCACCATTGACAATAATGGGATCTAAGGGGGGCTACTGCGGCTTTCTCGCATAAGTGCCATGTTTCGGCTGGACAAATACCATTTCATATATATGCGGCTGAAAGTTGACATTTATGCTGGAAAGCCGCTGGATACACATTAGATCTTATTCATGGGGATCTGATGGTAACTGGCTATGATGGATAAAGTAAACTCTCGTAACCTGAACAGACTGCCGGAGTTTGTGCCGGAGATGTGACCATAGCCTAAGATGAAATTTCTATGGCTAGGTTAAAGTGTGAAGATTTAGGAATGATTAAGACAAGCAAATATTGTATATAGCTACTCACAATGCTTAGAAGTTAAAGGGGGTGACATGACACAAATCAACTAGATCAACACTTGGTGACTTGGACATTTTTCACATGTTGGTGGATAATTTAGCAAACCAAAGAGTTGATGAAGGTGCCACTTGGAGCCTCAGAGTTCAGCTGAGATGTAATTTTTTCCTAAAATGTTGTTCCTTCCAGATTCTGACTACTTTTGCGTAAAGGACAATGCTAAATGGGAGTTGCTTTTTTTTTTGAAGCTTTTACAGGAATGTGTCTATAGTATAATTAAATTTTTGATATCTGTCCATTTACCCATACTGTATTTCATTCAAGCAATAATTGTGACCTAGGAGGAACTCTTATTCTCATGGAATCTCTTTTGAAAAACTTTGTTTGCAAAAAGGTGAAGGTATGATTTTCTACACTTTTACTTAATTTTTCTAATTGAAGATGAAACTTTTGTTTATACAAATAAAACTTTTTTTTTACACAATGAATTATTGATTTCTACAATTAAACCTCATTATGCCTATTTAAATATTCTATACCAGACATAACAATAAATAAGTGCAGAATAGTACGATAAATGTAAAACCGAAATGTCTCATTCCCCTTTGAGAAAAAACAAAAACAGAACTCTGAATTGAGCATGCTTGTTTATTCAGAAAAAAAAAGCTGTCCGGTTTGACATTCTTTGGGAGTAGCACCTATACAAGCAGGCAAGTTTGTGAGCGTTTGCGTGTTTGATTTCAAGTGTGTGTTTGTATTAAGTGTGTGACTTTAGATCACGTGACTGTCATGGTCTTACCTCCTTGCTGTTCTCCTTCGTTTGACATGTGCTGGCGGCCATCTTGGTTTCTGGGTTTCTTGTAGCCTCCCACCCTGCGGCTCCTCCTTCCCACTGGGAGGAGCTGGATGCCTAGCTCATATATATAGGAGGTCTGTGGCTTCAGTTCCTTGCTTGGTCCTCCTGTGCTCACATGCTTCTAAGACTGCTGCTGCTTCTGGTTCCTGATCCTGGCTTTGTCTGACTACCCTGCTGATTCCTGATCCTGGCTTCGTCTGACTACCCTGCTGGTTCCTGATCCTGGCTTCGTCTGACTACCCTTCTGGTTCCTGATCCCTGGTTTCGCAAGACCCTGCTTCGGTTTAGCCATCCGTTTGGACTTTTGCCTTACAGCTTTATTTTCAATAAAGCCTTCTTATTTCCACTCATCTCTTGTTGTACGTCTGGTTCATGGTTCCATGACATTAGGACCAAGCCATGAATTCTGACGGTACAGGGCCATCCTCGCTACCTACGCTGGTTGCCAGACTTGATCAGCAGGATCACCTGTTGGGTCGGTTCGCTGTGGCGTTGCAAACCCTGCTTGAACGCACGGCTCATTTAGCTTCCGTTGCCGATGGGTCGGTTGTCGCTCCTGGGCCCGCTCCTACTGCCGCTCCGGTTGTTGCGCCAGAGTCTACCCCGACAACTGTTGCTGCGCCTGTGGTGTTTCGGGGTATGACCGGTTCTGCCCCCCTTCCACAGCGCTTTGGGGGAGAGCCAACTCAGTGCCGAGGTTTCCTTAACCAGGTGGGCATTTACTTCGAGTTGCTGCCACATGCCTTTCCTACTGAGAGATCAAAGGTGGGCTTCTTGATCTCGCTGCTCTCGGACAAGGCCTTGGCCTGGGCCAGCCCTTTATGGGAGAACAACAATCCGGTGGTTGCCGAGTTTTCTGGTTTTGTTGCTTCTCTTCGGAAGGTATTCGATGTGCCGGCTCGTGCTGCCTCTGCTGCGAAGCTCCTTATGTCCATCAGACAGGGTTCACGATCCGTAGCTGAATACGCCATTGAGTTTCGTACCCTGGCAGCAGAGGTGGGCTGGAATAATGAGGCTCTGGTCGCTGCTTTCTATCATGGTCTCTCGGATGCCTTGAAGGATGAGGTTGCAGCTAAGGACCTACCAGTGGAGCTCGAGTCTCTTATTTCTTTCCTGATTTTGATTGACACCAGACTCAGGGAGAAACCTTCCTTTAAGGAGAGCCTGCGGAGGCCTTCTAACAGATTGGCGCCTACGTTTGCTGTCCCACCCGTGCCTCCCTCTCCTCCCACGCCTCCTGGGGATGACTTGTCTGGGGGTGAACCCATGCAGCTGGGGTTTGCTCGCCTGTCCGAGGGGGAGAGGGTACTCCGGAGACGCGAGGGCCGATGCATGTACTGTGGTCTCGGTGGGCATTTTCGGTTGGCATGCCCGAACCGTCCGGGAAACGCTCGCACCCGAGATCCTGTCGGGGGCAGATCTTGGGTGGAGTCTCCTCGTCCCCGGTTTCCCGTGTTGACAAACCACTGATTACTGTTGTCCTCTCCTGGGTCGGGGGCTCGGTGACGACCCAGGCGTTGGTGGACTCTGGTGCTGGTGGTTTGTTCATTGATAGTGTGTTCGCTGCCGCCAATTCCATTCCTCTGCAGCCTCGAGGTTCCCCACTGGCTCTTGAGGCGATAGACGGCAGACCCCTTCTGCCGCCACACGTGACTCATGAGACCCTTCCAGTGGGGATGGCCATTGGTGCCGTTCACAGAGAGTCGGTCTGTCTCCAGGTTATTTCGTCTCCACACTACTCGGTGGTCTTGGGGTACCCCTGGCTCCAGAAGCATAATCCGACTTTCGATTGGAAATCGGCCGAGATCCTCTCGTGGTCACCGCAGTGTGGGGCTAGTTGCATCCATGGGCCTGTCAAGTTGCTGTGTACTTCCTCGGACTCTCTGTTGCCTCCTGAATACGAGGAGTACCGGGATGTATTCGATAAGGTGCGTGCGGTTGCCCTACCTCCGCACCGCCCATACGATTGTGCCATAGAGTTACAATCTGGTGCCGTTCCGCCTCGTGGCAAAGTCTATCCACTGTCAGTAGCGGAGAATGAGGCCATGGAGGAGTACGTGAGGGAGGCGCTTTCACGCGGACACATTCGCAAATCCTCGTCCCCGGCAGGGGCTGGATTTTTCTTTGTGAAAAAGAAGGGCGGTGAGTTGAGGCCTTGCATCGATTACAGGGGTCTCAATCGCATCACGATCAAGAACGCTTACCCGATACCCTTGATTTCCGAGCTGTTCGATCGCCTCAAAGGGGCCACGGTCTTTACCAAACTCGACCTGAGGGCGGCATATAACCTGGTAAGGATCAAGGCGGGCGATGAGTGGAAGACCGTGTTTAACACCAGGACCAGTCATTATGAATCCTTGGTTATGCCCTTTGGGTTGTGCAATGCGCCCGCAGTCTTCCAGGAATTCATCAACGATGTTTTCCGTGACCTGTTGCAGCAGTGTGTGGTGGTCTATTTGGATGACATCTTGGTATATTCTGAATCCATGGAGGCCCACATTCTGGATGTCAGACGAGTGTTGCAACGGTTACGAGAGAACAAGCTGTTCGGTAAGCTTGAGAAATGCGAATTTCACCGATCCCAGGTAACCTTCTTAGGTTACATCATTTCCGCTGAGGGGTTCTCCATGGATCCTGAGAAGGTTTCGGCTGTCTTACAGTGGCCCCAGCCCAGTGGTCTTCGTGCCCTGCAGCGCTTTTTGGGCTTCGCCAATTATTATCGGAAGTTCATCAGGGACTTTTCCATGCTAGCCAAGCCTCTCACGGATCTGACCAGGAAGGGCAGTAATCCCCAGGTCTGGCCGCCCGAGGCCATCCGAGCTTTTGAGGCTCTAAAGTCTGCCTTTGTGTCGGCTCCGATTCTGTCGCATCCCAACCCTGGGTTGCCGTTTGTCCTCGAGGTGGACGCGTCTGAGACGGGAGTAGGCGCCCTCCTGTCTCAGCGTAGAACACCAGAGGGTCCTCTGCTTCCTTGTGGGTTTTACTCCCAGAAACTGTCTTCCGCGGAGTGCAACTACCAGATTGGTGACAGGGAGTTATTGGCCATCGTGCAGGCCCTTAAAGAATGGAGGCACTTGCTCGAGGGCTCGGTGGTTTCGGTTCTCATCCTGACGGACCACAAGAATCTGACCTACCTCTCTGAGGCCAAGAGATTGACACCACGTCAGGCCAGATGGGCTCTGTTCTTGTCACGTTTTAATTACGTGGTCTCCTACCTACCCGGTTCCAAGAACATCAGAGCGGATGCCTTATCACGGCAGTACTCCGAGCTGTCCGGGGAGGAGTCGATTCCGACTTCGGTCATACCTCCGAATCAGATCCTGGCCGCCATTCGCACCAGCCTGACCTCTCCCCTGGGTGAGCAGATTTTGGCGGCTCAATCTGGTGCTCCCTCTGGGAGACCCAACGGCAGGTGTTTTGTGCCTGAGGAGTTGCGCACTCGGTTGTTGCGAACCTACCATAACTCCAAGGCCGCGGGGCATCCTGGGAAGAATCAGCTGTCCTGGGCTGTTTCACGTCTGTTCTGGTGGCCTTCTCTACGTTCCGACATCGCCGCATATGTAGCGGCATGCTCCGTTTGTGCCCAGAGTAAGTCCCCTCGGCACCTTCCGTTGGGCCTTTTGCAACCCATAGCCACCGGGGAGCGTCCATGGTCACACCTGGGGATGGATTTCATTGTGGACCTCCCTGCATCCCGAGGCCATACGGTCATTCTCATGATAGTGGATCGGTTTTCCAAAATGTGCCACTGTGTTCCTCTCAAGAAGTTACCCTCTGCACAAGAGTTGGCCTCGATTTTTGCCAGGGAGGTCTTCCGGTTGCACGGTTTGCCCAAGGAGATTGTGTCGGATCGGGGGAGTCAGTTTGTGTCCAGGTTCTGGCGCGCCTTTTGCTCCCAGTTGGGGATTCATCTCTCTTTCTCCTCGGCCTACCACCCTCAGTCCAATGGGGCTGCAGAACGATCCAATCAGGCCTTGGAGCAATTCCTTCGTTGCTATGTCTCCGATCACCAAGACAATTGGGTTGACCTCCTGCCTTGGGCTGAGTTTGCCAGGAACACGGCGGTGAACTCTTCCTCTGGGACGTCTCTCTTCATGGCCAATTATGGGTTCCAACCTGCCGTGTTACCGGAGGTATTCTCTCCCCAGGATATTCCGGCTGTGGAGGATCACCTTTCCGTCCTACGTGCTTCTTGGGTACAGATCCAGAGGTCCCTTGAGGTCTCTGCGCAGCGCCAGAGACTCCAGGCTGATCGCAGACGAGCGCCCGCTCCTTCCTACCAGGTCGGAGACCGCGTATGGTTGTCCACCCGCAACCTCAACCTTCGAGTGCCCACTCCCAAGCTGGCGCCTCGCTTTGTTGGTCCCTTCCGAGTGCTTCGCAGGGTAAACCCGGTAGCCTATGCCCTTGCGCTTCCTCCTGGCATGCGGATCTCCAACGTGTTTCATGTCTCCCTGTTGAAGCCACTGGTGTGTAATCGTTTCACTTCCTCGATTCCTCGGCCTCGTCCGGTCCAAGTGGGCAATCGTGAGGAGTATGAGGTGAGCAATATCCTGGACTCACGCCTGGTCCGCGGCCGGGTGCAGTTTTTGGTCCATTGGCGTGGTTATGGTCCAGAGGAGCAGTTCCTGGGTTCCCTCCGCAGATGTCCATGCTCCTGCCTTGCTCCGAGCCTTCCACGCACGCTTCCCTCAGAAACCGTTCCTTACTCCGCGGAGGAGGGGCCCTTGAGGGGGAGGTACTGTCATGGTCTTACCTCCTTCCTGTTCTCCTTCGTTTGACATGTGCTGGCGGCCATCTTGGTTTCTGGGTTTCTTGTAGCCTCCCACCCTGCGGCTCCTCCTTCCCACTGGGAGGAGCTGGATGCCTAGCTCATATATATAGGAGGTCTGTGGCTTCAGTTCCTTGCTTGGTCCTCCTGTGCTCACATGCTTCTAAGACTGCTGCTGCTTCTGGTTCCTGATCCTGGCTTCGTCTGACTACCCTGCTGATTCCTGATCCTGGCTTCGTCTGACTACCCTGCTGGTTCCTGATCCTGGCTTCGTCTGACTACCCTTCTGGTTCCTGATCCCTGGTTTCGCAAGACCCTGCTTCGGTTTAGCCATCCATTTGGACTTTTGCCTTACAGCTTTATTTTCAATAAAGCCTTCTTATTTCCACTCATCTCTTGTTGTACGTCTGGTTCATGGTTCCATGACAGTGACTTGAGATTCAGGGACTTTAGGAGGGAACTGCAGTAATTTAGTTGCTTAGAATTGCATGGTTGTATTGTAATTTTTCTTTCTCTTTTTCTTGCGTAATCCGCAATTAGTATGTGTTCCATTATTGACAGCGCAGTCCGGTGCACATCTTGTCCAATGTATGCGTTCCTGGGACAGCTATTTGAGGGTGCTTCTTTTTGTACAAAATGTGAGCAAATCACTTGTTTGGAATTGCACATCGTGTATCTAAATGAGCGAGTTTCAACATTGAGAAGCGTTGTTAATTTGGGACAGAGTTTGCTGCTCACTGCTCACTCTATGGGGGAGGGTGGTAGTATGGAGGCTCAGGAAAAAGTGAGGTAGGTAGCTGAATAACATTTAGAAAGCAGGGTAGAGGGAAGAGTGCCAGGGAGGCTAGCCCTGATCTAACATACCCCAGCAAGTTTGCAAGGTTGGAAGATGAGGGGGATGTTAGTTCAGGGAGAGCACTGCTGCAGCCAGACACTTCCTCTGCCAGTCAGGGGAATGTCAGCTCCAGTAAGCAGGAGAGCAGGGCAGGTAAGACAGGTGCTGATAGTGGGAGACTCAATTATAAGGGGTACAGATATGGCGATCTGCCACAAAGACAGGGATCGTCGAACGGTGTGTTGTCTTCCTGGCGCTTCGAGTTCGACATATTGCAGATTGGGTTGACAGATTACTGGGAGAGGCTGGCAAAGATCCAGCAGTCATTGTCCATATTGGAACCAATGACAAAGTTAAAGGTAGATGGAGCGTCCTTGAAAATGATTTTAGGGATTTAGGTCACAAGCTTAAGGCAAGGACCTCATAAGTAGTGTTTTCCGAAATACTACCTGTACCACGAACCACACAAGAAAGGCAGCAGGATATTAGGGAGGTTAACAAATGATTTAAGAACTGGTGTAGGAAAGAGGGGTTTGGGTTCCTGGAGAGGTGGGCTGACTTCTCTGTTGGCTACAGGATCTATTGTAGGGATGGGCTGCACCTCAAAGAGCAAGGGGCAGCTGTTTTGGGGGAGAAGATGGCTAGAAGGTTGGAGGAGTGGGGAGGGTAATTACATTATAGGAGGGGAATATAGTGCAGATAGAGACCTAGGGCAAGGTAATTGAACTGGGGGAGGAATGGAAGGAGGGACTAGAACAGTTCATAACGAAAGGTGTAGGGTAAAAAATATACATAAACCTCTCAATTGTATGTACACTAAAGCCAGAAGCCTGACTAATAAAACTGAGGAACTGGAATTAGTAATGATTAAGGAGGACTATGACATAGTGGGAATAACTGAGACTTGGCTGGATGTTGGCTATGACTGGGCAGTTAATGTACAGGGTTATAGTCTGTTTAGAAAGGATGGTCAAAACCGGAGTAGGGGAGGGGTTTGCCTGTCTAAAGCCCACACTCCGGGAAGATATAAGTGAGCAACATGAACATGTGGAGTCACTGTGGGTAAAAATACATGAAGGTAAAAACAATAATAAAATACCAATAGGAGTTTACTATAAGCCGCCGAATATACAGAGTCCACAGAAAATCTACGACTAAACGAGATAGATGAGGCGGCAAATCATGAGGTTGTTATTATGGGTTACTTCAACTACCCAGATATAGACTGGGAAACTGAAAGCTGTACATCTCATAAATGAAACCGGTTCTTTGCAATAACCAAAGATAATTACCTTTCCCAACTGGTTCAGGACCCACAGGGGCGGCCACACTGGACTTGGTATTAACCAATATACATGACTGAACAACAGATGTGCAGTTTGGGGGACACCTGGGAAATAGTCACCATAAAATAATAAACTTCCAAATGTCATTCAAAAGAGTGTTTTTTCAGGGAGGAACAAAAATACCAAGTTTCAAAGAAGCAAAATTTTGCCAAATAAGGCCTCGTTTACACTTTAGTTATTTGATCAGTTATTGCAGATTGATAATCATAAGGTAACTAGTGTAGGTGTGATATATAGACCACCTAGCCAAGTCAAAGAATTAGATGATCTACTAGTTGAGGAAATAGCTAAAATGACATTGAAGGGGGAAGTTATCATTATGGGAGACTTTAATCTTCCTGATGTAAACTGGAAAACCAAAATGGCTAGTTCTGCCAGGAGTACAGATATTCAAAATTCCCTACTGGGATTATCTCTACAGCAAGTAGTTGAGGAGCCAAGCTGGAAGGAGGCCATTTTAGATTTAGTATTCACAAATGGGAATTTGGTATCTGATATTACTGTAGTAGAAAGCTTGGGATCTAGGGATCACCAGTCAGTGTGGTTTACTATAAATACAGTGACTGATTCACACCACACAAAAACAAAAGTTTTAGATTTTAGAAAAATTGACTTTTCTAAAATTAGATTAGTGGTATAAGAGTCCCTATCAGATTGGAACAGTTTCAATGGAGTCCAGGAGAAATTGGACTACTTAAAAGTGGCACTATTGAAGGCAACAGAAAATTGCATTAGGCTTGTCATTAAAAGCAAAAAAAGTAAGAGACCACTGTGGTACTCAGCAGAAATGGCCAAAATCATTAAAAACTAAAATATAGCATTTAGCAATTATAAAAAAAAAAAAACAAGGATGACAGGCAAATTTATAAGATTAGGCAGAGAGAGGCCAAATAAGTTATACGAGTTTCTAAAGCGCAGGCAGAAGAGAAATTAGCCCAGTCAGTGAAAAAAGGCGATAAGACATTCTTCAGATACATAAATGAAACAAGGAAACTAAAACAAGGAATTACAAAATTAAAAACAAAAGAAGAAAGGTATAGGGAAGAAGATAAAGAACTAGCTGACTGCCTCAATGAATACTTCTGTTCAGTTTTTACAAAGGAAATTGAAGGAAAAGGACCTCAGTTAGGAAGGAAGACTAATGAATCTATTGATGCATGTGTCTTCACAGAGGAAGAGGTTCTAAGTCAGCTGTCTAAAATTAATACAAATAAGTCACAGGGGCCTGAAGGGATACACCCAAAGCTATTAAAAGAGATTAGCGGTGAACTAGCAAAACCTTTAACAGATTTATTTAACCAATCACTGGTAACAGGAGTCGTCCCAGAAGATTGAAAATTAGCAAATGTTGTGCCCATTCACAAGAAATGTAGTAGGGAGGAATCGGGCAACTATAGGCCAGTAAGCCTGACATCAATAGTGGGGAAATTAATGGAAACCATACTCAAGGAGAGGATTGTGGAACATCTAAAATCCCATGGATTGAAAGATGAAAAACAGCATGGGTTTACTTCAGGGAGATCATGTCAAACTAATCCTATTGATTTTTTTTATTGGGTGACTAAAATAATAGATGGCGGAGGTGCAGTAGACATCACCTATCGAGACTTTAGTAAGGCTTTTGATACTGTCCCACATAGAAGGCTTATCAATAAATTAGAGTCTTTGAGCTTGGACTCCCATATTGTTGAATGGATTAGGCAGTGGTTGAAGGACAGACAACAGAGGGTTGAAGTCAATTGAGTATATTCAGACCATGGTCTTGTTACCAGTGGGGTACCTCAGGGATCTGTTCTGGGACCCATATTGTTTAATATCTTTATCAGCGAAATTGCAGAAGGCCTCAATGGTAAGGTGTGTCTTTTTGCTGATGACACAAAGATTTGTAACAGGGTTGATGTTCCTGGAGAAATACACCAAATGGAGAAGGATTTAGGAAAACTAGAGGAATTGTAAAAAAATCTGGCAACTAAAATGTAATGTTGATAAGTGCAAGATAATGTACCTGGGGCGTAAAAACCCAAGAGCAGAATATAAAATCAGTGATACAGTCCTAACCTCAGTATCTGAGGAAAGGGATTATGGGGTCATTATTTTAGAAGACTTAAAGGTAGGCAGACAATGTCATAGAGCATCAGGAAATGCTAGCAGAATGCTTCGGTGTATAGGGAGAGGCATTACCAGTAGAAAGAGGGAGGTGCTCATGCCGATCTAGAGAGCACTAGTGAGACCTCATTTGAAGTATTGTGCGCAGTACTGGAGACCATATCTCGAGAGGGATATTGATTCTTTGGAGGGAGTTCAGAGAAGAGCTACTAAACCAGTACATGGATTGCAGGATAAAACTTACCAGGAAAGATTAAAGGACATTAACATGTATAGCTTGGAATAAAGACGAGACAGAGGGGATATGATAGAAACTTTTAAATACATAAAGGGAATCAACAAGGTAAAAGAGGAGAGAATATTTAAAAGAAGAAAAACTGCTACACAAGGACATAGTTTTAAAAAGTAATACCAGGAAGTATTACTTTACTGAGAGAGTAGTGGATGCATGGAATAGCCTTCCTGCAGAAGTCGGAACTGCAAATACAGTGAAGGAGTTTAAGCATGCATGCATGGGATAGGCATAAGGCCATCTTTCATATAAGATAGTGTCACGGAAGGTGTACAGAAAACTAGAAGACACAAAGTGAAGATCCGACTGACTGGATCCAAAATTAAGGAACCAAAGGGAAAGCCCTGCAACAGACCTGGCTCTCTCCCTAACTGCTCAGCCTATGCAAAAATCTCAATGGTAGATGATCGCATGTCCTCGTTCCTCGACTGTAATAGTGAGGGGACACGACCACCGGCTCCCTACACTTGATACGGAGGGAGTCAGGGTCACCTGGGATCCAGCAAACAGGAAAACACAAATGAATGAACAAAACTTATCTGTAGAAGACTCAGTAGTAGCATCCAGCATGCACACACTCCAGGAAGTTGTATAAACCGCAGAGTGATGCAGTATGGGAAGGGATTTAAAGGTATGCAATCAGTGCAACTAAATAACAGCTGAGAGAGGCTAACGAGATGAGAAAACGAAAGCAAAACAAAAGGAACCTCAAGCAGGAGGTTCTGAAGAACGTCTGACAGAGCTTCTCAGATGTCTGGTGGTGACAGTACCCCTCCTTCTACAAGTGGACTCCGGACACTCAGAGCCCACCTTCTCAGGATGGGACCTATGGAAAGCCCTGAAGAGACAAGTGGCCTTAATGTCCGTCACTGGGTCCCACATCCTCTCCTCAGAACCATAACCCTCCCAATGAACGAGGTACTGGAGAGAACCGCGGACAACACGAGAATCCACAATCCTAGAGACCTGAAATTCAAGATTACCATCAACCACAATCGGAGGAGGAGGCAAAGATGAGGGTACAATGGGTTGGACATAAGGTTTTAATAAGGACTTATGAAAAACATTATGGATCTTCCAAGTCTGAGGAAGATCAAGATGGTAGGCAACAGGATTGATGACGGACAAGATTTTGTAAGGCCCAATAAACTTAGGACCCAACTTCCAGGAGGGAACCTTCAATTTGATATTCTTAGTAGACAACCACACCAGATCACCAACATTCAGGTCCGGACCAGGCACACATCTCTTATCCGCCACACGCTTATATCTCTCACTCATGCTCTTTAGATTATCCTGAATCTTTTGCCAAATAGATGACAAAGACGAGGAGAATCTGTCCTCATCAGGTAAACCAGAAGACCCCTCTCCAGAGAATGTCCCAAACTGCGGATGAAACCCATATGCACCAAAAAATGGTGACTTATCAGAGGACTCCTGACGACGGTTATTTAAAGCAAACTCAGCAAGGGACAAAAAAGAACACCAATCCTCCTGATTCTCCACCACAAAACAGCGCAGACATGTCTCCAGATTCTGATTGACGCGCTCTGTCTGGCCATTCGACTGCGGGTGGAAAGCAGAAGAGAATGACAACCGAACCCCAAAGCGAGAACAGAAAGCCTTCCAGAATCTGGAAACAAACTGTGTGCCCCTATCAGAGACTATGTCTGAAGGAATACCATGCAATTTGACAATGTGATCAATAAATGCCTGCGCCAGCGTCTTTGCATTGGGCAAGCCAGGAAAAGGAATGAAATGCACCATTTTGCTAAAACGGTCCACCACCACCACCAGAATCACAGTCTTCCCCGAGCAACGAGGCAGGTCCGTAATGAAGTCCATGGACAGATGTGTCCAAGGACGGGAAGGAATGGGTAACGGAAGGAGAGGACCTGATGGCCGTGAATGAGGTAATTAATTATTGAGGCACTCAGTCTGGAAGTTATGCAAATAAAGTGAATTTTATTCTTTCATTCTTTCTGTGCCATCCATAGGCCCGTTATATGTTAAAGAATAACAGATTATTTTCTGACCAGACGTTTCGGTCACGGTGGACCTTCATCAGTGGTCATGTTATCTGGAACATTATCAAATACATATATATAAGGTACTTTTACATGGATGGCAGAGTATGAAATTACATAGATATGAACATAATAAAAATGAAACAATAAATAATGTACAAGTAATATTTGATAGGGTTATAGCAGCAGAGTAGATAGGAGCCCAGAGGTTATATATACATATAAAAATGCACATATAAATTCATATTTACGAACATGATTAAATGGGTATACGCAAGGAAAACATGATTCTATTGGGGTTCCATGAAAACATAGTTCAGAGAGTGGTTGCGTCGTCTATGTCTACTGTACTTGATGTCAATATAGAACATGACAAAAAATACACTTAATGTCAACACTTGATATCAACATAGAATATGGCAAAAATATGGATCAATTCATATTTATGAACATGATTGTATCGGTATACGCAAG
This sequence comes from Bufo gargarizans, assembly GCF_014858855.1. Lineage (NCBI taxonomy): Eukaryota > Metazoa > Chordata > Amphibia > Anura > Bufonidae > Bufo > Bufo gargarizans. Next base: position 145,189,949 of record NC_058083.1, read on the forward strand.
AAAAACATGATTTTATTGGGATTCCATGAAAACATAGTTTAGAATGTGGTTGCGTCGTCTATGCCCACTACACTTGATGTCAACGTAGAATATGGCAATGTTTGTTGGGGTTTGCTAGTAAAAATTGTGTATATCAGACTCCATGGGTCCTTGTGTAGTTGGCATAGACGATTAACCACATGCTAACAATATTAAAGCTGATAGGAGGGGAGTAGAAAGGCAGAAAGATACTGAGTAAATCGATTGTCATATGGATATATAGGAATACATTGTTGTAGTATGTTGAAAACAAATACTCAAGCCTCATGTGGTATATTCTGCATATAGAAGTTGGCAGGCATGGGAATATCCCATGATACTATTGTGGCCGCATAGTTGATCAACATAATCAGAAGAGATGACATCATTATGGCAACCTGTGAGAAAAGGAGTAGAGGTGGTTAGTTACCTGTGTCTGGAATATGGGTTTGCCTGGGCGCTGGATGCAGAGGTGTATAAGGTCTGGGACGCTGTTTAAATAGCATGCTGGCCGGTGAGCAGGGTCATATGACAGGAAGTTGTGCGCTGTGTGGAACGCACGTATGCGTTCCACAGAGCGGAAGTACTGGCTGATGTAGTGGGACATAGTGATTCCGGTTACCTGGCCGGAAGTGGTGCGTGCTGTGTGTAACGCACGTATGCGTTCCACCGAGTGGAAGTGCTGGCTGATGTAGTGGGGCATGGTAATTCCGGTCACATGGCCGGAAGTGGTGTGGTCTGGAAGTGTTCATGCGTTCCATATGATGTCATATGGGTGGAGTCAGTGTAGTTTATGTGTTCCACTGTGGATAAAGTAGAATCTATGTGCATATATATGTATGTTCTAATTGATTATATGTTTATTAGGCTGTGTTATAACATCCAGGTTGGGAGATGAAATCTTAGTAAGATAATTGGATATAGCGAAAGGGAGATATGGGGAAATATGGCAGATGTGGTAAGATCTAGAGGAGGAAATGGCGTAAGTCCGGGATTGGATGTAAATATGGGTAAGGGTGAAAGTATAGATATAAACATAGACTGAAGAGGTTTATATTAGGGGGGTGGTGATAAGTAGCTCACTTGGTTTTAATTATATTGTTAGCTCCCTTGGCTCCTATAGAGGACAATATCATAGTACATTGTGAGACATAATGTTATCTAGGTGGGAAAGAGTTCCGAGGGAGAGCGGAGGGGGGGGGGGGGGTTGGGGGGGGTTTGGGGAGAAAGGAATGGAAGCGGGGGGGGGGGGGGGGGGAAGAGTTCCGCTCTCTTGTTATAACACAGCCTGTTATAACACAGCCTAATAAACATATAATCAATTAGAACATACATATATATGCACATAGATTCTACTTTATCCACAGTGGAACACATAAACTACACTGACTCCACCCATATGACATCATATGGAACGCATGAACACTTCCAGACCACACCACTTCCGGCCATGTGACCGGAATTACCATGCCCCACTACATCAGCCAGCACTTCCACTCGGTGGAACGCATACGTGCGTTACACACAGCACGCACCACTTCCGGCCAGGTGACCGGAATCACTATGTCCCACTACATCAGCCAGTACTTCCGCTCTGTGGAACGCATACGTGCGTTCCACACAGCGCACAACTTCCTGTCATATGACCCTGCTCACCGGCCAGCATGCTATTTAAACAGCGTCCCAGACCTTATACACCTCTGCATCCAGCGCCCAGGCAAACCCATATTCCAGACACAGGTAACTAACCACCTCTACTCCTTTTCTCACAGGTTGCCATAATGATGTCATCTCTTCTGATTATGTTGATCAACTATGCGGCCACAATAGTATCATGGGATATTCCCATGCCTGCCAACTTCTATATGCAGAATATACCACATGAGGCTTGAGTATTTGTTTTCAACATACTACAACAATGTATTCCTATATATCCATATGACAATCGATTTACTCAGTATCTTTCTGCCTTTCTACTCCCCTCCTATCAGCTTTAATATTGTTAGCATGTGGTTAATCGTCTATGCCAACTACACAAGGACCCATGGAGTCTGATATACACAATTTTTACTAGCAAACCCCAACAAACATTGCCATATTCTACGTTGACATCAAGTGTAGTGGGCATAGACGACGCAACCACATTCTAAACTATGTTTTCATGGAATCCCAATAAAATCATGTTTTTCTTGCGTATACCGATACAATCATGTTCATAAATATGAATTGATCCATATTTTTGCCATATTCTATGTTGATATCAAGTGTTGACATTAAGTGTATTTTTTGTCATGTTCTATATTGACATCAAGTACAGTGGACATAGACGACGCAACCACTCTCTGAACTATGTTTTCATGGAACCCCAATAGAATCATGTTTTCCTTGCGTATACCCATTTAATCATGTTCGTAAATATGAATTTATATGTGCATTTTTATATGTATATATAACCTCTGGGCTCCTATCTACTCTGCTGCTATAACCCTATCAAATATTACTTGTACATTATTTATTGTTTCATTTTTATTATGTTCATATCTATGTAATTTCATACTCTGCCATCCATGTAAAAGTACCTTATATATATGTATTTGATAATGTTCCAGATAACATGACCACTGATGAAGGTCCACCGTGACCGAAACGTCTGGTCAGAAAATAATCTGTTATTCTTTAACATATAACGGGCCTATGGATGGCACAGAAAGAATGAAAGAATAAAATTCACTTTATTTGCATAACTTCCAGACTGAGTGCCTCAATAATTAATTACCTGGATACGGCCTAATAAGCCCTTGATCGGCACCGGTATCAAGACTTGAATAGAGTGCGGTTCCTCACCTCTCCACATACACGGCCGTGAATGAGGGACCTTGGCACGAGCGCAGGTCTCGCAGGCTGCCACAAAACCCTCAACTGACTTACGAAGCGCCGGCCACCAGAATCTCTGAGCGATGAGATCCACTGTGGCTCTTGCCCCCGGGTGCCCAGCAAGGACAGTATCGTGGTGCTCCTTAAAAATCTTGTGTCTTAAAGCGAGAGGCACAAACAACCTCCCAGGAGGACAAAGATCAGGAGCCTCTGAGTGGGCTACCTGAACCTCTGCCTCCAATTCAGGATAAAGAGCAGAGACCACCACCCCTTCAGCCAAAATTGGACCCGGGTCTTCAAAATTTCCACCTCCCGGAAAACAACGTGACAGGTTATCCGCCTTCACATTATTAACCCCATGGCGGAACGTAACAACAAAATTAAACCTTGAAAAGAACAAAGACCATCTGGCCTGTCTTGGGTTCAGACGCTTGGCTGACTCCAAGTAGGCCAGATTCTTATGGTCAGTAAACACGGTAATAGGGTGTCTGGCTCCCTCTAGCCAATGGCGCCATTCCTCAAAAGCTAACTTGATGGCCAACAACTCCCTATCTCCCACATCGTAATTTCTCTCCGCGGAGGAGAGTTTCTTCGAGAAAAAGGCACACTGTCGCCATTTGGCAGGAGTGGGACCCTGAGACAAGACCGTACCCACACCCACCTCAGAAGCGTCCACCTCAACTATGAAGGACAGAGAAATATCAGGTTGTACCAAGATGGGAGCGGAAGCAAAACTCTCCTTGATACTAGAAAAGGCCTTACACGCCTCTACCGACCAGGAGGAAAATTCTACCCCCTTTCTAGTCATATCAGTGAGTGGTTTAACAACAGAGGAATAATTCTAAATAAACTTCCTGTAATAATTGACAAAACCCAAAAAAACGCATCAGCGCCTTCTGAGTCTCAGGAAGCTCCCACTCAAGCACAGCGCGGACCTTCTCGGGGTCCATGCGAAAACCAGAAGTGGAGAGAAGAAACTTCAGAAATTGAATTTCTGTAACCGCAAACACACATTTTTCCAGTTTAGCGTACAATTTGTTCTCCCGCAGAATGAGCAAGACCTGACGTAGGTGGTCCTTCTGAGTTTTGAAATCAGGAGAAAAAATCTAAATGTCATCTAGATACACTAATACAAATTTCCCCATTAAATGATAAAAAATGCTGTTCACAAAATGCTGAAAGACGGCTGGAGCATTCATCAAACCAAATGGCATAACCAAATTCTCAAAATGGCCCTCAGGGGTATTGAAGGCCGTCTTCCATTCGTCTCCTTCTCTGACCCTGACCAGGTTGTATGCCCCTCTTAGATCCAACTTGGAAAAAACTTTAGCCCCAACAATCTGGTTAAACAGGTCCGGGATCAGAGGAAGCGGATAAGGGTCACGAATTGTGATACTGTTCAGCTCCCTGAAATCCAGACATGGTCTTAAAGAACCATCTTTTTTCTTAACAAATAAAAAAACAGCGGCAACAGGTGACTTGGAGGGTCGTATATGTCCCTTTCTCAGACTCTCAGAGATATAAGCACGCATAGCGACCCTTTCAAGTTGGGAGAGATTGTATAAGTGAGATTTAGGCAGCTTGGCACCTGGGATGAGATTAATAGGGCAATCGTACTCCTTGTGAGGGGGCAATTCCTGAACACCACTCTCAGAAAACACATCCGAAAATTCAAAGAGAAAAGATGGTACAGTCTTAGTAGAAACCTCAGAAACAGATGTCGGGAGGCAATTCTCTCTGCAAAAGTCACTCCAACCATTTATTTGCCTCACTTGCCAATCAATGGTGGGGTTATGTTTAGTGAGCCAGGGTAGCCCCAACACTAGAGGAGTAGGCAACCCGCTTAGGACAAAACATGACACATCCTTAACATGAGTATCACTCAAACAAACGGATATTGTGAACTATGCCCTTTAACGATTTCTGAGAAAAGTGGAACGGAATCAATAGCAAAAACAGGTATATCCTTTCCCAAAGTGCATACCTGGAAACCATGAGTTATAGCAAATTGATTATCAATGAGATTGACAGCTGCTCCACTATCTACAAAAATCTCACGAAAAATGTTCTTGCTCTCTAGCGCCACTCTGGCAGGTAGGACAAAACGGGAACTACAAGCAAACGGAAAACCTTCAATTTCCGCATCAACCTTGCCAATAGTAACAGATGGAATGTTTTTAGAGGATTTTTTTCTTTTTGTTTCTTTATTACTCTCAAAAAACTGCCTGAATCTCCTAGAGGGACAAACATTTGCCAAATGATTTATACCTCCACAACAGAAACAAACCTTCCTATGAGAGCTGAATCTTCTATTGTCAGAGGCAAGCAAACCCAGTTGCATGGGCTCCTGCTCAGAAGGGATTGAGAGCGACTGAGACCCCTGTGCACTGAATGAGACCGCCGCACTGTCCTTGGACTGAGTATGACAGGAAGGAGTGATCTCTCCTCTCTCTCTAAGACGCCTGTCAATACGAACAGCCCGAGACATGGCAGTGTCCAAGGAGGTAGGTCTCTCATGAAAGGCAAATGCATCTTTCAATCCCTCTGAAAGACCATGGCAAAATTGACTTCGGAGTGCAGCATCATTCCAACCAGTATCAGCTGCACATCTCCGAAATTCTGAACAGTATATCTCTGCGGACTGTTTACCCTGGCATAAAAGACGTAGTCTAGACTCAGCCAGAGGAATACGATCTGGATCATCATATATCTGACCCAGGGCTAAAAAAAATTAATCCACTGAACAGAGGGGCCATGCCCCCACCGGCAGCGAAAAGGCCCAGGACTGAGCGTTATCCCTGAGCAGCGAGATGATGATCCCCACCCTCCGCTCCTTATCACCAGAGGAATGGGGAAGTAGGCAAAAATTGAGTTTGCAAGCCTCTCTAAAACAAACAAAATTCTCACTACCCCCGGAGAACGTATCCGGAAGCGAAATTTTAGGCCAGGAACAAATTCCATGAACGCAAGCAGAAACTGTCACCTCAAACTGAGAGACAGTTTTCCGGAGATCTGCTACCTCCAGTGAAAGACCCTGCATGCGGTCAATCAAGGTTGAAACCGGATTCGGCGGTTTATAATGTCACGGAAGGTGTGCAGAAAACTAGAAAACACAAAATGAAGATCCGACTGACTGGATCCAAAACTAAGGAACCAAAGGGAAAGCCCTGCAACAGACCTGGCTCTCTCCCTAACTGCTCAGCCTATGCAAAAATCTCAATGGTAGATGATCACATATCCTCGTTCCTTGACTGCATAACACCTGAACACCCTATAATAGTGAGGGGACACGACCACCGGCTCCCTACACTTGATACGGAGGGAGTCAGGGTCACCTGGGATCCAGCAAACAGGAAAACACAAATGAATGAACAAAACTTATCTGTAGAAGACTCAGTAGTAGCATCCAGCATGCACACACTCCAGGAAGTTGTATAAACCGCCGAGTGATGCAGTATGGGAAGGGATTTAAAGGAATGCAATCAGTGCAACTACATGACAGCTGAGAGAGGCTAACGAGATGAGAAAACGAAAGCAAAACAAAAGGAACCTCAAGCAGGAGGTTCTGAAGAACGTCTGACAGAGCTTCTCAGATGTCTGGTGGTGACAGATAGGGCCAAGGGCTATTCATAGTATTCAGTATATTGCTAGGCAGACTAGATGGGCCACATTCTATGTTTCTATTTCCATCAGTTATTGTGTGCCAAAACTAGGTGTGGGGCAAAACCACTGAACAGGTGCAAATCTTTCCATTATACCTGATCTCTGAGTAGGCTTCACTACTGGTTTTGGCTCACAATAACTAATGGAAATAACTGGCCGAATAACTGATGTGTAAATGAGCCCTAAGAGAGGCCATTGCCCTAACTAACTGGGACAAAGTTCTCAAAAATAAAAGTACAGCCACAAAATTGGATATTTTTAAAGGCATCCTAAACTCTAAGGGCTCATGCACACAAACATATATTTTTCTGTGTCCGGAACCATTTATTTCAATGGGTCTGCAAAAAATAAAAATAAAAAAAAGTTACTACATGTGCATTCTGTTTCTGTATGTCCGTTCCTCAAAAAAAAATAGAACATGTCCTATTATCGTCCGCATTACGGACAAAGATAATACTGTTCTATTAAGGGCCTGCTGTTCCATTATGCAACATGGAGAACACGGCGTGCACATGGACGTCATCCATATTTTTTTTTGCGGATCTGTTTTTCGCGGACCACAAAATACATATGGTCATATGCATGAGCTCTAATTGTGAGCTGTACATACCTTTATGGTAATAAAAGGGTAAGTGGCAATAAAAAACCTATGCGGATAAATAGAAATGTGAAGAAAGCAATAAATGACAAAAACAAACATTTAAATCGCAAAAACAGGAAGGAAACATTGAAAAACTGTAAGGAAAAAAATACAATATGTAAAAGAGAAATAAAGGCAGCCAAACTACAGAGAGATTCATTGCCAAAGAGTAAAACTAACCCTAAAATGTTCTTCAATTATATAAATGGTAAAAAGTATAAATCTGAAGGTGTCGGCCCTTTACAAAGTGATGAGGGGGGAGTTGCAGAGAGCGATAAGGAGAAAGAAAAGATATTATTCCACTGTATTCACTGAGGAAAATAAACTGTCAGATAAATTGCAGAATGTACAAGTAAATTCCCCATTAAAAGTGCCCTGTCTGACCCAGGAAGAAGTACAGCCATGTCTTAAAAAGATTAAAATGGACAAATCGCCGGAACCAGATGGCATACACCCCCGTACCCTAAGATAATTAAATAATGTCATAGACAGACACTTATGTCTGATATTTAAGGACTCTATACTGACAAGTAGTGTTCTACAGGATTGGCACATAGCAAATATGGTTCCAATATTCAAAAAGAGTCAAAAACAGAGCCCGGAGACTATAGGTTGGTAAGTTTGCAGCTTTTGTGGGTAAACTGTTTGAAGGTTTTCTAACAGATGCTCTCATGGAGTACCTCAATGAAAATAAGCAAATAATGCTATATCAGCATGGCTTCATGAGGGATTGGTCATGTCAAACTAATTTAAACAGTTTCTATGAGGAGGTAAATTCTAGACTTGACAGCGGCGAATCAATGGTTGTCATATATCTTGACTTCTCCAAAACATTTGACACTGTACCACATCAAAAAGGTTAACATATAAAATGAGAATGCTTGGACTGGGATAAAATGTCTGTATGTGGGTAAGTAAGGCTACTTTCAAACTGGTGTTTTGGCTTTCCATTTGTGAGATCAGTCATGGGCTCTCACAAGCGGTCCAAAATGAATCAGTTTTGCCCTAATGCATTCTGAATTGAAAAGGATCCGCTCAAAATGCATCAGTTTGCCTCCAATCAGTCTCCATTCCGCTCTGGAGGCAGACACCAAACCACTGCCTGCAGGGTTTTGCTGTCCGCTTGACGAAACTGAACCAAACGGATCCGTCCTGGCACAAGGTAAGTCAATGGGGACGAATCAGTTTTCTCTGACACAATCTGGCACAATAGAAAACTAATCCGTCTCCCATTGACTTTCAATGGAGTTCATGACGGATCTGTCTTGGCTATGTTACAGATAATACAAAGGGACCCATTCATGACAGATGCATACAGTTATGTTATTGGAACGGATTCATTTTTGCAGATCTATGATGGATCCGCCCAAAACACGAGTGTGAAAGTAGCCTTACTGGCTCAGTGATAGAAAACAGAGGGTGGTTATTAACGGTACACACTTAGATTGGGTCACTGTCACTAGTGGGGTACCTCAGGGGTCAGTATATTTATTAGTGATTTTGTAGAATTACAGATCACTAGTCAGATCACAAATGGAATACTGTGTACAGTTCTGGGGTCCTGTGAACAAGACAGACATAGCAGAGATGGAGAGTGTTCAGCGAAGGGCAACTAAAGTAATAACTGTAATGGGTGGACTACAATACCCAGAAAGATGATCAAAATTGGGGTTTTTCACTTTAGAAAAAAGATGAGTAAGGAAGGGGTGATTTAATAACTATGTATAAATATATCAGGGGTCAGTACAGCGATATTTCCCATCATTTAGTTATAACCCAGGACTGTGAATGTGACAAGGGGACACCCTCCGCGTCTGGAGGAAAGAAGGTTTGTACACAAACATAGAAGAGGATTCTTTACGGTAAGAGCAGTGAGACTATGGAACTCTCTGCCTGAGGAGGAGGTGATGGTGAGTTCACTAAAAGAGTTCAAGAGTGGCCTGGATGTATTTCTGGAGCGTAATAATAATCAGTTATTCTGATTGCCTGATTGGAGTCTGGAAGGAATTTTTTTCCCTAAAGTGAGGAAAAGTGGCTTCAACCTCACATATATTTTTTTTTCCTTCCTCTGGATCAACTTGCAGGATAACAGGCTGCACTGGATGGACAGATGTCAGATGGACAGATGTCTTTTTACAGCCATATAACCTATTTTACTATGTCTGGATGTGATGTGCATGGTCATATTTACTCCAGTCATAGAGATAATAGGAAAAGTTGTCCTAAAAATCTTAAAAATCCATTTGAAATCACTCCTGATAAATGTAAACGTCTATTTAAAGTGAAATTATTGGGGCACTCAATCAAAACCTTAATTAGTGTGTAGAAGAAATATAATCTCTAAAGCATGACTTTAATATTTTAGGGCCTACTGCACTCTAACTATGTAGACAATCACTACAAAATGTTTTTAGTTTTAAGGTAAGTTCTACATCACTGAACCCCATTGTTTTTTAGATTCATTGTAGGGAACAGTATTCCATAGCTTCTGTGTAGAACATAAATAAATAATGTCTGGGTTGGGATAACATATGTTTTTAAGGATGACTTTAAGTCAGTTCTGTTGGGAACAGGGGCGCACATAGAAATCACTGGGCCCTATACAAGATCTAAATTGGGCTCCCACTGCTATATATACTATACATCTGTGCACACTGCATCTATTATACCTCGTACCTCACATATCAGTACACTACTGTATATACTATATATCTGTACACACTGCATCTATTATGCCTTGTACCTCGCATATCAGCACACTGTTGTATATACTATATATCTGTACATATTGCATCTATAATACTGTGTAATATATGCAGTGTATGTGTGTGCATATATATATATATATACTTTTTTGTTAAGTATATCATTCCACATGTGTTAATTCATAGCTTTGATGCCTTCAGTGTGAATCTACAATTTTCATAGTCATGGAAATAAAGAAAACTCTTTGAATGAGGTGTGTCCAAACTTTTGGTCTGTACTGTGTGTGTATATATATATATATATATATATATATATACAGTACAGACCAAAAGTTTGGACACACCTCATTCAAACAGTTTTCTTTATTTTCATGACTATAAAAATTGTAGATTCACACTGAAGGCATCAAAGCTATGAATTAACACATGTGGAATTATATACTTAACAAAAAAGTGTGAAACAACTGAAAATATGTCATATTCTGGGTTCTTCAAAGTAGAACTCTTTTTCTGCTATATATATATATATATATATATATATATATATATACAAATATATATACATACAGAGCTATAATGGGTATAATAGATGCAGTATGTACAGATATATGTGTTCAGTTATGCATTATGGTCACTGTATGTCAGGTATATGAGGTAGTGGTCACTGTAACTGTCTGAAGTATTATATATGAGTGAGCAATGAGTAAAAACAGGGCATGGAGTGGGGGGGGGGGGGGTAAATGATGAGAAGTGGCCTCTCTTACCATTCCAGTCCAGTCTGTATGGATCAATGCAGATCTGATTGTGAACTTCTAATACTTGCTATTAGAGGTTAAAGGACCCGTGATGATGTCCTGGCAGATATACCTTTCAAACCTGGGAACTACACCATTTTTGGTGCAGTTCCTTTGCTAGATCCTGCAGGAACTGTGGTGTTGAAGATGATGCCATTACAGGTCCTGACACATGCACTGTTCTAACCTGGGAACTACACTTTACACTGTGCAGTTCACTTACAGGACCTGTGATGACATCTTCAAAGGTTCTTTAGCTTTAGGATGATAGAGGGGAGCAATTAGGGGGCGGGGCCTCTCCTCCACTGCGGGGGTTCCCTTCCTCATGGGCCCCATAGAGCTGACTGGTCTGCCTATATGGTAGGTACGCCACTGGTTGGGAACTAACATTTATGTTCCCAAGAATAATGGTATATTGGCAGTCTTCGTTACAACGTAACAAATTATTATTATTTTTTTTACATATGTTAATAAATTTCAGGTTGCAATCATTATTCCATTCTGTTTGCAACCTGCTCCTAGTTTCAGACTTTTCTCATGTGGATGTGTCCCTTTCATTAGTACATGCATGATGTGAGGTATGTGTGTCAAGAAGAATGCTTTTATTTGCTGTCATCATTCATATACAGATCTAGACTCTGTATAACCTCCTCTCTACTATACAGACAAGGACCCTATAATTGTTTCCTAGTATGACCTCTTCTCTCTGATGTTGTTTGTGTAAGTTCTCCACACCCTCTGCAAATTGTGTTATAGAGTTCTTCCTTTTCTCTACACTGACCCTGCCTTCCTTCTTCTTGCTTACTTGTACTTGATGAAGCCTGTGTGGTCTCGCTCTCTGCAGACTCTGGGTCATCACCTCCTTCTCTATTAACTTGCTTTTCTGTGTTTAGCCTCCTTCCCTCCCTGCTGATAGCTCTAACACTTATACAAGAAAGAGGAGAGAAGAGGGAGCAGATCAGCTGGCAGCAGCTAAGGGTAGTGGGCTGTTGGATCTGTAGTTGCCCATACACATTCAATAGATGTTGGCCCACAGCTATCACTCTTGATTCCCTCCTGGCTTACCTATATACATACATGTTCAGCTTGCCTGAACATGTATGTGTATCCTATGGGGAGACTGGAGAAAGCAGCTACAAGACACCTCTGGTGGTAGTTTATCTCCTGTGAGAACAAAAAGATTTTGCATGATCCTTGTCTCCACTGACATGATCTTTCGAAGGAGAGTTGGGATCTCACCACAAACATTAGAGTGTCTGACTAAACCGCCTTTCTCTTCATTTTGCATTTAACTGTGGAACAGGGAGCTAGTGTTGAGCGTGAATATTCGAATTACGAATATTTATCTCTAATATCACAACTTTGAGAATTCGCAAATATTTCAAATATAGTGCTATATATTCGCTATATCGAATATTCGTTATTTGTTAACACCTGAAAACATGATTACTCCCTGCTTCTTGCTTGTGGGCCAATGAGTCATTGGCCCACAAGCAACTTAAGCAGGGAGGAATCATGTTTTCAGATGTTAGAAAATTACGAATATTTAATATAGTGAATATATAGCACTTTTTTCCATCTAAAGTCATGATTCCTCCCTGCTTAAATTGTTTGTGGGACAATGACTGTTCACTTCAGATGGAAAAAAAATGATAAATATTCAAAAAAACTAATATAATGCACTATATTCTATAGTGTTATATATTTGTTTTTGACCCACTTCGCATTACGCAAATTTTACATTGCACATTTTTCGCAATCGCAAAATAATCTCAAATACGAATATTCGTGAACATGTGATGAATATTCTACCACTACAACATATTTGCAAAATATTGCGAATTCGAATATGGGACCTGCCGCTCATCACTAGAACAGGCATGTCGTCCCTCCAAAAATTGACAGAGCTACAATGAATCAAGAGGTACTATACAGTAGAGCTGATCAATTTGCTAAATATTTGTGTTTTTTTAATGTATATAAGGACTCTAGTACGGTATTGCATCATTTCTAGGCTGCAGGCGTGGAAATTGGCTGTCTGAAAAAAATGTTTAGACAGTTTAAAGTCAAATAAAACATGGTCTTAAAAGTTCAAAGACGCAACCCCAAGGCATATGTGTATCCTTTTTACTCCAAATTTGTATTTATATTTCACTGCAACTTTTAGAACACATAAGCTTAAAAGCAAGGGCTCAGCAGTAATTTGATCATAGATATCACTTTGTAATAATCAGTTTTGTGTGACCTGTATCCATTGAAGACCTGCCACCAAATAATTTTCCCAAATAGATCATACCACTACAAAGAGTTTGAATACCACCAGTCTGTTATTGAATAAGAATACTGTCATATGGTGACCATATAGTGGTAGATAAAACCTCTATACAGGTGATTTGCAGACTATATAAGCAATTATAGTAAAATATAGGATAGCTACATTTATTAACTCTGTTTTCATCTCTATCCAGCCAAAACTACTACATGTCTTTGCAGAGTTTGCTGTCCAGATATCTTTGTCACCTTGCTGTTCCAGCACTTCTTATCGCCTGTTTCCCACCTTCTACACAAACTTCCCATACCATGGCCGTTTAACAGCATTATCCTGCATCTTTTACATAAACTGGGCCCACATTATTCTATCTGCTGTGTAGTAAGGTGCCCCAGAATACTGTACTTCAGAAATAATGCTGTCATAACTACTGTATAGTGACCCTATACAGGGAGTGCAGAATTATTAGGCAAGTTGTATTTTTGAGGATTAATTTTATTATTGAACAACAACCATGTTCTCAATGAACCCAAAAAACTCATTAATATCAAAGCTGAATATTTTTGGAAGTAGTTTTTAGTTTGTTTTTAGTTTTAGCTATTTTAGGGGGATATCTGTGTGTGCAGGTGACTATTACTGCGCATAATTATTAGGCAACTTAACAAAAAACAAATATATACCCATTTCAATTATTTATTTTTACCAGTGAAACCAATATAACATCTCAACATTCACAAATATACATTTCTGACATTCAAAAACAAAACAAAAACAAATCAGTGACCAATATAGCCACCTTTCTTTGCAAGGACACTCAAAAGCCTGCCATCCATGGATTCTGTCAGTGTTTTGATCTGTTCACCATCAACATTGCGTGCAGCAGCAACCACAGCCTCCCAGACACTGTTCAGAGAGGTGTACTGTTTTCCCTCCTAGTAAATCTCACATTTGATGATGGACCACAGGTTCTCAATGGGGTTCAGATCAGGTGAACAAGGAGGCCATGTCATTAGATTTTCTTCTTTTATACCCTTTCTTGCCAGCCACGCTGTGGAGTACTTGGACCCGTGTGATGGAGCATTGTCCTGCATGAAAATCATGTTTTTCTTGAAGGATGCAGACTTCTTCCTGTACCACTGCTTGAAGAAGGTGTCTTCCAGAAACTGGCAGTAGGACTGGGAGTTGAGCTTGACTCCATCCTCAACCCGAAAAGGCCCCACAAGCTCATCTTTGATGATACCAGCCCAAACCAGTACTCCACCTCCACCTTGCTGGTGTCTGAGTCGGACTAGAGCTCTCTGCCCTTTACCAATCCAGCCACGGGCCCATCCATCTGGCCCATCAAGACTCACTCTCATTTCATCAGTCCATAAAACCTTAGAAAAATCAGTCTTGAGATATTTCTTGGCCCAGTCTTGACGTTTCAGCTTGTGTGTCTTGTTCAGTGGTGGTCGTCTTTCAGCCTTTCTTACCTTGGCCATGTCTCTGAGTATTGCACACCTTGTGCTTTTGGGCACTCCAGTGATGTTGCAGCTCTGAAATATGGCCAAACTGGTGGCAAGTGGCATCTTGGCAGCTGCACGCTTGACTTTTCTCAGTTCATGGGCAGTTATTTTGCGCCTTGGTTTTTCCACACGCTTCTTGCGACCCTGTTGACTATTTTGAATGAAACGCTTGATTGTTCGATGATCACGCTTCAGAAGCTTTGCAATTTTAAGAGTGCTGCAAGATATCTCACTATTTTTGACTTTTCTGAGCCTGTCAAGTCCTTCTTTTGACCCATTTTGCCAAAGGAAAGGAAGTTGCCTAATAATTATGCACACCTGATATAGGGTGTTGATGTCATTAGACCACACCCCTTCTCATTACAGAGATGCACATCACCTAATATGCTTAATTGGTAGTAGGCTTTCGAGCCTATACAGCTTGGAGTAAGACAACATGCATAAAGAGGATGATGTGGTCAAAATACTAATTTGCCTAATAATTCTGCACTCCCTGTATAATAGTACCAAACAGATAATATACCAGATGGTTATTGCACCCCAACACAGCAATAGTACCCCTCTTGTCCCCCTCACTCAGAAATACTACGCAACACTACACTGTTGTCCCTAAACAATAATCATTTTCCTTTTGCACATGCTACAAATAATGTCCTCTTTGTACAAACAGCAATACTGCCTTCCCCAAACAAAATCATCATAATAACTGCCTCCTACTCAGCTCAAATCCCATGCCGCCAGATCAGTGAAGGCAACGTCACTATTAATTGAGTCAGACACATTTGTGAGGCTTTAGTCTCCTTCTCATACCAACAATGATTTATGAAAATTTGGACTTTACCTAAAATAAAAATAAGTATGCATTAGGCTACTTTCACACTAGTGTTCGATCGGATCCGTTCTGAACGGATCCGATCATAATAATGCAGACGGAGGCTCCGTTCAGAACGGATCCGTCTGCATTATATTAGCAAAAAAAAGCTAAGTGTGAAATTAGCCTGAGCGGATCCGTCCAGACTTTTACATTGAAAGTCAATGGGGGACGGATCCGCTTGAAGATTGAGCCATATTGTGGCATCTTCAAACGGATCCGTCCCCATTGACTTACATTGTAAGTCTGGACGGATCCGCACGCCTCCGCACGGCCAGGCGGACACCCGATCGCTGCAAGCAGCGTTCAGGTGTCCGCCTGCTGAGCGGAGCGGAGGCTGAACGCCGCCAGACTGATGCAGTCTGAGCGGATCCGCATCCATTCAGACTGCATCAGGGCTGGACGGAAGCGTTCTGGTCCGCTCGTGAGCCCCTTTAAACGGAGCTCACGAGCGGACAGCCGAACGCTAGTGTGAAACTAGCCTTACTGATAAAGAAAATTTATTTATGCACCCAAATTTTGAAGGTAAGCAAAGATATGTTTCTCACTATTCTATGTGGACAGTGTTGAGCTTATTCATTCTGTTGGTATTAAACTGTGGTCACATATGGAAAAGTACTTATGAAGAATCCACTAGTCAAAGGGCATTTGCAAATACCTATGCTAACCTACTATTTTTTCCCTACAATCTGATTTCAACTATTTGACCCATTCAATTTAGTTTTCTAACGCATCAATTTTTAGATGACTCCATCTATAAACATTCTACATTATATGCTGGAGTAAACGAGGATTATACTAATGTCATGTGCTCAACAGGGGTTCATTTGTGCTTAGTATAAAGTCCAAAACAACAGTCCATAATAAAAATTGTAAGTTCTCCTCAAAGCTAGGACATCAATACCATTAGAGCTTAAACTCTGTGCAAGCTCCACTCCACCTGCTCCTTATGTTCTACTCAGCGTCTTTATACTTTCCCTGAGAATAACTACTGTACCAGAAAACCAACATGCACTTAAAGTGTAACTTTTTTTATTTGCCAGTTTATTACAGTTAGGCATGTATACGGTACATGAGTCAGTCTGTCAATGATTGTCAGAAGATCTGTAATTACCTTATAATAACAGCTTTCATTAATGTCCCCTGTCCCTTTCCACTGCTCCCTTAAAGGGGTTCTCCAGCCTAAACCTTTTTTTGGCTCATAACTTCTAACCTGTGGAGTAAAGATTGTTGGTGACATACTACACCTTCCACAGTGTAGCCGTTCGTGAGATCTGCCTCCTGGTCACGTGGTCCCTCCAGATGGATTTTCTGTTCTTCCGGGCGAAGTCCATCTCCTCATCTACTGGTCTTCTCTTCCTGCCTTGAGCAGGAGACGGAACGTTATGAATGACGTCACCGCCTCCTTAAAAAAAAAAAGCTCCTCAATCACCATGCAAGCGCACTATGCTGAATGCTAGTGCGCATGCGCGGGATTGTCGTCTGTATTGTACAGGCTTCTATGTGAAGCCTGTACTGACTCCTGCACAGCGCAATGTAAACGCTGTGCAGGAGTGACAGCATAGCGATCAGCCACAGAGGCTGATCGCTATGCTGTGCATGTCCCAGGGGGCACTTTGGATGGCAAACAGGGGGCACTGGGTGGCACAAAGGGGCACTAGATGGCAAACAGAGGGCACTGGATAGCACAATGGGGCAATGGATGACACAAGGGAGCAATGGGTGGCACAAAGGGGCACTGAATGGCACAATGGGAGCAATGGTTGTCACAAGGGGCACTGGATGGCACAAGGGGGCACTGGATTGCAAACGGGGCACTGGATGGCACAGTTGCAGCAATGGTTGTCACAAGGGGGCACTGGATGGCACAAAGAGGCACTGGATGGCATAAGGGGGCAATTGATGTCACAAGGGGGCACTGAATGGCACAATGAGGGCACTGCATGGCAGAATGGAGGCACTGGATGGCATGGGGCACTGGATGGCACAGTAAGGACACTGGATGGCACAATGAGGGAAATGAATGTCACAAGGAGGCAATGGATGGCACAAAGGGGTACTGGGTGGCAAACGGGGTACTAGATGCCACAATGGGGCAATGAATGTCACAAGTAGGCACTGGTTGGCAAATGGGGCACTGGATGGCAAACGGGGCTCTGGATGGCAAATAGGGGGACTGATTGGCACAAGGGGCACTGGATGGCACAAGTAGGGCAATGGATGGCAGAATTAGGCACTGTGGATGGCATTGTTATGGGCGCACTGTGGATGGCACTGTTATCTACGCACTGTGGATGGCACTGTTATGGGGGCAGTGTGAATGGCACTATTATGGTGGCAGTGTGGATGGCAATGTTATGGGGGCAGTGTGGATGTCACTGTTATGGGAATACTGGGGATGGCACTCTTATGGATGCACTGTGGATGGCACTGTTATGGGGCAGTGTGGATGACACTTAAAGGAGCACTGCGGACGTCACTGTTATGGGGGCACTTTGGAATTCACTGTTATGGGGGCGCCGTGGATGACACTGTTATGGACGCACTGTGGATGTCACTGTTATGGGGGAAGTGTGGATGTCACTGTTATGGGGGCACTGTGGATGTCACTTTTATCGGGGCACTGTGGATTTCACTGTTATGAGAACACTGTGGATGACACTGTTATGGGAATACTGTGAATGTCACTGTTATGGACTCACTGTGAATGACACTTATGGGAGCACTGTGTACATCACTGTTGTGGGGGCACTGTGGATTTCATTGTTATGGGTGCTGAGTACAAGTGATAGGGCTCGTGCAAAGAACTGTTTCGTTTTTGCAGTCTGCAAGTTGCAGATCCATGAAATAAGGATACTGTCCGTGTGCGATTCACATTTTTTTTGCAGTCCCATTGAGTTCTATGGGTTTTAGAATCTGCATTATGAGGACCAGACTAGGACATGTTCTATCTTTCACAAAACTGACATACGGATGTGGAAAGCACATGGATGTCATCAGTGTGTTTTTTACTTTGGTATGTCAGTTCCAGTAAAGACAGAACATGCCCTATTCTGGTTCTCAAAATGAGGACCTCAAATCCATAGAACTCAATGGGACTGCAAAAAAATGTGGATCGCAAAATGGACATGGTCGTGTGTATAAAGGTTTAGATACACAGCTCAGCAGGTTGCATGATACAAAATGGAATTAGATACACAGCTCAGTAGGCTGTATCATAGAAGATGGGATTAGATACACACTTCAGCAGGCAGTATCGCACACAACAGGCTTTGTATCAGACACACATACATGTTAGGATTAGATACAGATGTGTTTGGACATGCTTGCCGATTCCAGCTGTTTATCACACTCTGGAGATGGTGAGGGAAGAGCCCGTGGACGGTCAGTGATGAGTTTAAATACACAGCTCAGCAGGCTGTATCACACAGGATAGGATTAGATACAGATGTATTTGGACATGCTTGCTGCTTTCAGCTGTTTATTACACTCTGGATATGGTGAGGGAAGAGCCTGTGGACAGTCAGTAATGGGATTTAGACACTGAGTGAGTAGTAGAATCATGTCTGTTTGCAGAAAGATGGACACAGAAGTTGTAGTGGGTGTAGCAGCTGCATGCAGAGCAGAGTGGGGGGCGTGTCCAGCCTGTGACTCATCACCGTGCAGTGCAGCCAGGCTTGTGTATCAATAAAGTTATGTATTCAACAAAACAAGAAGGGGAGAATGTAAACAGATCTGCCAGGATAATGTGATGAGGTACTGGACAACCTCTTTTAAAAGACAGTTATATGGCTTGTCTGTCTCCAGCTAAAAAGACAGAGGGGCGGTTCTTCACCCTGCATGCCTGCATTAGGCTTCAGCGTGAGGAGGCGTGTCTCTCAGTAATCTAATCTGATTGGCTGGCAGGTTGCTCCTGGCTACAGCAAGTGTGTATGTGAAGTGAGGGAAAGCGGTTTTGGCCTCAGAGAACTGGCAGAGGAGCCATCTTGAGAAGGTCCTCATATTGTAGAGGTTAAAACAGCCGTAACTAAGAGAAAAACTTAAATAAAGCAGTGGTATATGAATAAACTAAAGATTGCTCTATGCATAATGCTGCAGCATCCATAACATATGCTAAAATAGATTTTTTGATGAAACCAATAGAGGGTGCTGTTCATAACTCAATAGCACCAGCTATTGGTTTCATAGTCCTCTGACAAGAATATTTGTCTTGTCATAAGACTGTGAAACCAATAGAGGGCGCTGTTCATAACTGAATAGCGCTATCTATTGGTAGTCTTATGACAGCTGAAAAACAAGGCAGATTCTGCTCATTTGCATGTCTTTCCCATATCCACATGTTTATGCAAATTCAGTTTTTACATGACAAAACTGCATAGAAAGGTTATTGAATATTATGTTTGGACAATCAGAAAACTTTTTGTCACCCTAATGATATTGATCTAGGTGTGCAGGTCCACCCAAGCCATCCAACAGATGCAAAATAACTTTGAGGTTTACTAGTTCTCAGTCAGATGAGTGTGCACAAGGCTGCCATTGTAAGGTATGCTGACTAAACCTGTCATCTGTCTCATGGATAGATTGGTGGCTTGCACATACTTGGCTTTTGGCATACAGTCTTTGTGTGGTTGTCTATTGTATGTTGTACATAATAGGAGTCTACAAACCGGATTCCAAAAAATTTGGGACACTAAACAAATTATGAATAAAAACTGAATGCAATGATGTGGAGATGGCAAATGTCAATATTTTATTTGTAATAGAGCGTTTAATCCGAGTAAATGTATCATTTTAAAGGAAAAATACGTTGATTCAAATTTTCACGGTGTCAACAAATCCCCAAAAAGTTGGGACAAGGAGCAATAAGAGGCTGGAAAAAGTAAATTTGAGCATAACGAAGAGCTGGAAGACCAATTAACACTAATTAGGTCAATTGGCAACATGGTTGGGTATAAAAAGAGCTTCTCAGAGTGGCAGTGTCTCTCAGAAGCCAAGATGGGTAGAGGATCACCAATTCCCACAATGTTGCGCAGAAAGATAGTGGAGCAATATCAGAAAGGTGTTACCCAGCGAAAAATTGCAAAGACTTTGCATCTATCATCATCAACTGTGCATAACATCATTCGAAGATTCAGAGAATCTGGAACAATCTCTGTGCGTAAGGGTCAAGGCCGTAAAACCATACTGGATGCCTGTGATCTCCGGGCCCTTAAACGACACTGCACCACAAACAGGAATGCTACTATAAAGGAAATCACAGAATGGGCTCAGGAATGCTTCCAAAAACCATTGTCAGTGAACACAATCCACCGTGCCATCCGCCGTTGCCAGCTGAAACTCTACAGTGCAAAGAAGAAGCCATTTCTAAGCAAGATCCACAAGCTCAGGCGTTTTCACTGGGCCAGGGATCATTTAAAATGGAGTGTGGCAAAATGGAAGACTGTTCTGTGGTCAGACGAGTCATGATTCAAAGTTCTTTTTGGAAATCTGGGACGCCATGTCATCCGGACCAAAGAGGACAAGGACAACCCAAGTTGTTATCAACGCTCAGTTCAGAAGTGTCAAGGAACCATGAACCAGACGTACAACAAGAGATACGTCGAAATAAGAAGGCTTTATTGCAAATCAAGCTGTAAGCAAAAGTCCAAACGGATGGCTAAACCGGAGCAGGGTCTTGCGAAGCCAGAGGTCAGGAACCAGAAGGGTAGTCAGACGAAGCCAGGATCAGGAACCAGAAGGGTAGTCAGACTAAGCCAGGATCAGGAACCAGCGGGGTAGTCAGACGAGGCCAGGATCAGGAACCAGAAGCAGCAGCAGTCTTAGAAGCATGTGCACACAGGAGGACCAAGCAAGGAACTGAAGCCACAGATCTCCTATATATATGAGCTAGGCATCCAGCTCCTCCCAGTGGGAAGGAGAAGCCGCAGGGTGGGAGGCTACAAGAAACCCAGAAACCAAGATGGCCACCAGCACATGTCAAACGAAGGAGAACAGCAAGAAGGTAAGACCATGACAGTACCTCCCCCTCAAGGGCCCCTCCTCCGCGAAGTAAGGAACGGTTTCTGAGGGAAGCGTGCGTGGAAGGCTCGGAGCAAGGCAGGAGCATGGACATCTGCGGAGGGAACCCAGGAACGCTCCTCTGGACCATAACCACGCCAATGGACCAAAAACTGCAACCGACCGCGGACCAGGCGTGAGTCCAGGATATTGCTCACCTCATACTCCTCACGATTGCCCACTTGGACCGGACGAGGCCGAGGAACCGAGGAAGTGAAACGATTACACACCAATGGCTTCAACAGGGAGACATGAAACACGTTGGAGATCCGCATGCCAGGAGGAAGCGCAAGGGCATAGGCTACCGGGTTTACCCTGCGAAGCACTCGGAAGGGACCAACAAAGCGAGGCGCCAGCTTGGGAGTGGGCACTCGAAGGTTGAGGTTGCGGGTGGACAACCATACACGGTCTCCGACCTGGTAGGAAGGAGCGGGCGCTCGTCTGCGATCAGCCTGGAGTCTCTGGCGCTGCGCAGAGACCTCAAGGGACCTCTGGATCTGTACCCAAGAAGCACGTAGGATGGAAAGGTGATCCTCCACAGCCGGAATATCCTGGGGAGAGAATACCTCCGGTAACACGGCAGGTTGGAACCCATAATTGGCCATGAAGGGAGACGTCCCAGAGGAAGAGTTCACCGCCGTGTTCCTGGCAAACTCAGCCCAAGGCAGGAGGTCAACCCAATTGTCTTGGTGATCGGAGACATAGCAACGAAGGAATTGCTCCAAGGCCTGATTGGATCGTTCTGCGGCCCCATTGGACTGAGGGTGGTAGGCCGAGGAGAAAGAGAGATGAATCCCCAACTGGGAGCAAAAGGCGCGCCAGAACCTGGACACAAACTGACTCCCCCGATCCGACACAATCTCCTTGGGCAAACCGTGCAACCGGAAGACCTCCCTGGCGAAAATCGTGGCCAACTCTTGTGCAGAGGGTAACTTCTTGAGAGGAACACAGTGGCACATTTTGGAAAACCGATCCACAATCATGAGAATGACCGTATGGCCTCGGGATGCAGGGAGGTCCACAATGAAATCCATCCCCAGGTGTGACCATGGGCGCTCCCCGGTGGCTATGGGTTGCAAAAGGCCCAACGGAAGGTGCCGAGGGGACTTACTCTGGGCACAAACGGAGCATGCCGCTACATATGCGGCGATGTCGGAACGTAGAGAAGGCCACCAGAACAGACGTGAAACAGCCCAGGACAGCTGATTCTTTCCAGGATGCCCCGCGGCCTTGGAGTTATGGTAGGTTCACAACAACCGAGTGCGCAACTCCTCAGGCACAAAACATCTGCCGTTGGGTCTCCCAGAGGGAGCACCAGATTGAGCCGCCAAAATCTGCTCACCCAGGGGAGAGGTCAGGCTGGTGCGAATGGCGGCCAGGATCTGATTCGGAGGTATGACCGAAGTCGGAATCGACTCCTCCCCGGACAGCTCGGAGTACTGCCGTGATAAGGCATCCGCTCTGATGTTCTTGGAACCGGGTAGGTAGGAGACCACGTAATTAAAACGTGACAAGAACAGAGCCCATCTGGCCTGACGTGGTGTCAATCTCTTGGCCTCAGAAAGGTAGGTCAGATTCTTGTGGTCCGTCAGGATGAGAACCGGAACCACCGAACCCTCGAGCAAGTGCCTCCATTCTTTAAGGGCCTGCACGATGGCCAATAACTCCCTGTCACCAATCTGAAAGTTTCACTCCGCGGAAGACAGTTTCCGGGAGTAAAACCCACAAGGAAGCAGAGGACCCTCTGGTGTTCTACGCTGAGACAGAAGGGCGCCTACTCCCGTCTCAGACGCGTCCACCTCGAGGACAAAGGGCAACCCAGGGTTGGGATGCGACAGAATCGGAGCCGACACAAAGGCGGACTTTAGCGCCTCAAAAGCTCGGATGGCCTCGAGCGGCCAGACCTGGAAATTACTGCCCTTCCTGGTCAGATCCGTGAGAGGCTTGGCTAGCATAGAAAAGTCCCTGATGAACTTCCGATAATAATTGGCGAAGCCCAAAAAGCGCTGCAGAGCACGAAGACCACTGGGCTGGGGCCACTGTAAGACAGCCGAAACCTTCTCAGGATCCATGGAGAACCCCTCAGCGGAAATGATGTAACCTAAGAAGGTTACCTGGGATCGGTGAAATTCGCATTTCTCAAGCTTACCGAACAGCCTGTTCTCTCGTAACCGTTGCAACACTCGTCTGACATCCATAATGTGGGCCTCCATGGATTCAGAATATACCAAGATGTCATCCAAATAGACCACCACACACTGCTGCAACAGGTCACGGAAAACATCGTTGATGAATTCCTGGAAGACTGCGGGCGCATTGCACAACCCAAAGGGCATAACCAAGGATTCATAATGACCGGTCCTGGTGTTAAACGCGGTCTTCCACTCATCGCCCGCCTTGATCCTTACCAGGTTATATGCCGCCCTCAGGTCGAGTTTGGTAAAGACCGTGGCCCCTTTGAGGCGATCGAACAGCTCGGAAATCAAGGGTATCGGGTAAGCGTTCTTGATCGTGATGCGATTGAGACCCCTGAAATCGATGCAAGGCCTCAACTCACCGCCCTTCTTTTTCACAAAGAAAAATCCAGCCCCTGCCGGGGACGAGGATTTGCGGATGTGTCCGCGTGAAAGCGCCTCCCTCACGTACTCCTCCATGGCCTCATTCTCCGCTACCGACAGTGGATAGACCTTGCCACGAGGAGGAACGGCACCAGATTGTAACTCTATGGCACAATCGTATGGGCGGTGCGGAGGTAGGGCAACCGCGCGCACCTTATCGAATACATCCCGGTACTCTTCGTATTCAGGAGGCAACAGAGAGTCCGAGGAAGTACACAGCAACTTGACAGGCCCATGGATGCAACTAGCCCCACACTGCGGTGACCACGAGAGGATCTCGGCCGATCTCCAATCGAAAGTCGGATTATGCTTCTGGAGCCAGGGGTACCCCAAGACCACCGAGTAGTGTGGAGACGAAATAACCTGGAGACAGACCGACTCTCTGTGAACGGCACCAATGGCTATCCCCACTGGAAGGGTCTCATGAGTCACGTGTGGCGGCAGAAGGGGTCTGCCGTCTATCGCCTCAAGAGCCAGTGGGGAACCTCGAGGCTGCAGAGGAATGGAATTGGCGGCAGCGAACACACTATCAATGAACAAACCACCAGCACCAGAGTCCACCAACGCCTGGGTCGTCACCGAGCCCCCGACCCAGGAGAGGACAACAGTGATCAGTGGTTTGTCAACACGGGAAACCGGGGACGAGGAGACTCCACCCAAGATCTGCCCCCGACAGGATCTCAGGTGCGAGCGTTTCCCGGACGGTTCGGACATGCCAACCGAAAATGCCCACCGAGACCACAGTACATGCATCGGCCCTCGCGTCTCCGGAGTACCCTCTCCCCCTCGGACAGGCGAGCAAACCCCAGCTGCATGGGTTCACCCCCAGACAAGTCATCCCCAGGAGGCGTGGGAGGAGAGGGAGGCACGGGTGGGACAGCAAACGTAGGCGCCAATCTGTTAGAAGACCTCCGCAGGCTCTCCTTAAAGGAAGGTCTCTCCCTGAGTCTGGTGTCAATCAAAATCAGGAAAGAAATAAGAGACTCGAGCTCCACTGGTAGGTCCTTAGCTGCAACCTCATCCTTCAAGGCATCCGAGAGACCATGAGAGAAAGCAGCGACCAGAGCCTCATTATTCCAGCCCACCTCTGCTGCCAGGGTACGAAACTCAATGGCGTATTCAGCTACGGATCGTGAATCCTGTCTGATGGACATAAGGAGCTTCGCAGCAGAGGCAGCACGAGCCGGCACATCGAATACCTTCCGAAGAGAAGCAACAAAACCGGAAAACTCGGCAACCACCGGATTGTTGTTCTCCCATAAAGGGCTGGCCCAGGCCAAGGCCTTGTCCGAGAGCAGCGAGATCAAGAAGCCCACCTTTGATCTCTCAGTAGGAAAGGCATGTGGCAGCAACTCGAAATAAATGCCCACCTGGTTAAGGAAACCTTGGCACTGAGTTGGCTCTCCCCCAAAGCGCTGTGGAAGGGGGGCAGAACCGGTCATACCCCGAGACACCGCAGGCGCAGCAACAGGTGTCGGGGTAGACTCTGGCGCAACAACCGGAGCGGCAGTAGGAGCGGGCCCAGGAGCGACAACCGACCCATCGGCAACGGAAGCGAAATGAGCCGTGCGTTCAAGCAGGGTTTGCAACGCCACAGCGAACCGACCCAACAGGTGATCCTGCTGATCAAGTCTGGCAACCAGCGTAGGTAGCGAGGATGGCCCTGTACCGTCAGAATTCATGGCTTGGTCCTAATGTCAAGGAACCATGAACCAGACGTACAACAAGAGATACGTGGAAATAAGAAGGCTTTATTGCAAATCAAGCTGTAAGCAAAAGTCCAAACGGATGGCTAAACCGGAGCAGGGTCTTGCGAAGCCAGAGGTCAGGAACCAGAAGGGTAGTCAGACGAAGCCAGGATCAGGAACCAGAAGGGTACTCAGACGAAGCCAGGATCAGGAACCAGCGGGGTAGTCAGACGAGGCCAGGATCAGGAACCAGAAGCAGCAGCAGTCTTAGAAGCATGTGCACACAGGAGGACCAAGCAAGGAACTGAAGCCACAGATCTCCTATATATATGAGCTAGGCATCCAGCTCCTCCCAGTGGGAAGGAGAAGCCGCAGGGTGGGAGGCTACAAGAAACCCAGAAACCAAGATGGCCGCCAGCACATGTCAAACGAAGGAGAACAGCAAGAAGGTAAGACCATGACAGTACCTCCCCCTCAAGGGCCCCTCCTCCGCGAAGTAAGGAACGGTTTCTGAGGGAAGCGTGCGTGGAAGGCTCGCAGCAAGAAGGTAAGACCATGACAAGAAGCCTGCATCTCTGATGGTATGGGGTTGCATGAGTGCATGTTGCATGGGCAGCTTGCATGTCTGGAAAGGCACCATCAATGCAGAAAAATATATTCAGGTTCTAGAACAACATATGCTCCCATCCAGACGTCATCTCTTTCAGGGAAGACCCTGCATTTTTCAACAAGATAATACCAGACCACATTTTGCATCAATCACAACATCATGGCTGCGTAGGAGAAGGATCCGGGTACTGAAATGGCCAGTCTGCAGTCCAGATCTTTTACCTATAGAGAACATTTGGCGCATCATAAAGAGGAAGGTGCAACAAAGAAGGCCCGAGACGATTGAACAGTTAGAGGCCTGTATTAGACAATAATGGGAGAGCATTCCTATTTCTAAACTTGAGAAACTGGTCTCCTCGGTCCCCAGACGTCTGTTGAGTGTTGTAAGAAGAAGGGGAGATGCCACACAGTGTTGAAAATGGCCTTGTCCCAACTTTTTGGGGATTTGTTGACACCATGAAATTCTGATTCAACATATTTTTCCCTTAAAATGATACATTTTCTCAGTTTAAACTTTTGTTCCGTGATTAATGTTCTATTCTGAATAAAATATTAGAAGTTGGCACCTCCACATCATTGCATTCAGTTTTTATTCACAATTTGTATAGTGTCCCAACTGTTTTGGAATCCGGTTTGTAAGATGCATCCCGCTATCCTCTTAATGCTGTTTCCAAACCATTTTGATGGAGTTTCCATCAATTTCTAACCTTTCTTTATGAAGTAGACACTCTCTTCTTTTCCAAGCAGGCGCTGCCTGGTTGTCTCCAATTGACTTCCATTATACTCGGGTGCTTGGCTGAGCACACGAATATAGCAATGTGTTCGGGCCGATCACCCGAATACTTTGGTGCTCGCTCATCACTACATGGCATTTACACTTTAAGACTTAGGGCAGCAGACTTAAGCCATTTTCACATTGTCAGTATTGTGCATCAATATTTGTAAGTCAAAACTAGGACTGGAATCTGCAAAGAAAATAGTTGTACCTTCTGTGTGTGCTGGGCCCTCTCCTGGTTTTGGCTTACAAATAATTATGCAAGACCATGACTGGAACCTACAGAGAAAATAGTTTTACCTCTTCTGTGTTTTGGACCTGCTCCTGGTTTTGGCTTACAAATATTGGTGCAAAAAATGACCAAATGCTGCCTATGTGAAAGTGGTCTATAAAGACCCTAAACAAAGTAATGCGAAAAGGGGGACTATAGGTGAAGTGTGCAGCACAATACATTTCTTGATATGCTACAGAAATGTTACAATTATTTTTTATAAACCATGTTAGGAAAATGAAAAAAAAAAAAATAATCTTAATAACCATATATAAGAAATACAAAATAAGATACAGTTATAATAATAATAGCCACCCTTTATTGGCATCGAAACACACATCTTCAAAAGACAATTAATTTGGAATTTTCAGGTTAATCCATTTGCTATTTTATATATTTGCATTGTAGCATCTATTGCTTATTGTAATTACTATTAACACTTTGTAAATGATTCATCTTTGTTATTTCATTAGTAGTGTTGAGCGTGAATATTTGCATAACGAATTTTAATCGCGAATATTGGCACTTCCTGAATTCGTGAATATTTAGAATATAGTGCTATGTATTAGTTATATTGAATATTCGTCATTTTTTCTATCTGAACACATGATTCCTCCCTGCTTCTTGCTTGTGGGCCAATGACGTCATTGGCCCACAAGCAAGAAGCAGGTAGGAATCATGTGTTCACTTCAGATGGAAAAAAATGATGAACATTCAAAAAAACGAATATATAGCACGAGATTTAATATAGACATTCCATATAGTGCTATATATTGGTTTTTTAGAATATTCAGCATTTTTTTTCATCTGAAGTCATGATTACTCCCTGCTTAAAGAGAACCTGTCACCTGGATTTTGGGTATAGAGCTGAGGACATGGGCTGCTAGATGGCCGCTAGCACATCCGCAATACCCAGTCCCCATAGCTCTGTGTGCTTTTATTGTGTAAAAAAACTATTTGATCCATATGCAAATTACCCTAAGCTGAGTCCTGCATGTGAGATGAGTCAGGGACAGGACTCATCTCAGGTTAATTTGCATATGGATCAAATCGATTTTATTACACAATAAAAGCACACAGAGCTATGGGGACTGGGTATTGCGGATGTGCTAGTGGCCATCTAGCAACCCATGTCCTCAGCTCTATACCCAAAATCCCGGTGACAGGTTCCCTTTAAGTTGCTTGTGGGCCAATGACTCATTGGCCCACAAGCAGGAAGCAGGGAGGAATCATGTGTTCAGATGGAAAAAATGACAAAAATAATGATAAAAACTAATATATAGCACTATATTCTATAGTGCTATATATTCGTTTTTTGCCCACGCCTGTATTGATCGTGTAATATTTGCATGTAATACTCAATGTCAAATATAATGAATATACAAATTTTGCGAATATATGATGAATATTCTACAAAATGCTTGTGAAATATCACGAATTAGAATGTGACCCCTGCCGCTCATCACTATTCATTAGTTCAGCAGGAAAAATATAATACAAAATAATGTTACATGCGTATAGATAGGTTAGAGGTTAGCAAAAAAATATTACATTTTTGGCAGTAGTTCATTAGTTGATCTTAGAACATTTTCATTCATTGGTACTTCGTCTACCATTGCTTCATTGATACCACTTGAGTCAGTAGATGAGGGTCTTACATTGGTACCCCTTTTGGGCATGAATAGTAACAGCAGCCACGATTTATAACCATGGCCTACAAATACATATAAGAGAGGATCCAGGCAGGTATTCAGAACAGCTAAACACAGTGTTGTAACAACAGTTTTCTGAAGAACCTCGTGTAAGGTGCATATGTCTGGATGATGAACCAAGTAATTTAGGTGTACCGTTCTTTGAATATGGTATGGCAAAAAACAGACACCACAAACCAATAAAACTAAGACTATCATAGTAATTTGCTTTCTAATGGTTTTCTTCTCCATTGGCATGGCCGCAATATGTCTGATGAGCAACCCATTACACACTACAATGGCCAGAAAAGGGAGTATAAATCCAGCAACCAAGGCATAGTAGTTCATATACATGACCCTCTTCCATGCTGACATCACAGCAGGTTCAAAGCACCTTATGACATTTTCCCGGACAGTGATGCCAGAAAAAAGGAAGGGCATTGTACTTAGACCTGCAAAAACCCAGACACCAGCACAGACCTTAATGGCTGTCTTAACTTTTATTGTTTCTGGGTGCACCACTGACATATAGCGGAAAATGCTCAGACAAGCCAAGAAAAGTATGCTGGAGTACATGCTGAAATAGAAAGAGAATGTAGTAAAACGGCACAGCAAGTCGCCAAAAATCCAAGTCCCATCCATCTGGTAGAAGGCTATCCTCAGAGGCAGGAAAAATAAAAACAGAAGATCCGCCACTGCAAGGTTTAGCAGGCATATCGTTGATAGTCCTTTCTTTTTCCTGACCTTACAAAAAACATACACAGCAGCCCCATTAAAGAGCAAACCGCTGAGAAATACTATGATGTAGACAACTGTATACACCACATGCTTATAATCGTCTTGTATGGGACAAGGATGTACGGTGTCTGCTTCACTGCTGTTCATCTGGAAAGACAGAAAAGGTACATCATATTGAATGTTCTGCTAATGTCAGGCATCAAGAAGAAATAGCGCTGATTGGGCTATACATAGCATTGCTCATGTTTTCCCATTAATTTTAATACAGTATATGTGCTCAAATCCACATGGAAAATCCACTGTTTAACCACTTCAGCCCCGCTAGGTGAAACCCCCTTCATGACCAGGCCACTTTTTACACTTCGGCACTACACTCCTTTCACCGTTTATCGCTCGGTCATGCAACTTACCACTCAAATGAATTTTACCTCCTTTTCTTCTCACTAATGGAGCTTTCATTTGGTGGTATTTTATTGCTGCTGATATTTTTACTTTTTTTGTTATTAATCAAAATGTAACGATTTTTTTGCAAAAAAATGACATTTTTCACTTTCAGCTGTGAAATTTTGCAAAAAAAACGACATCCATATATAAATTTTTCGCTAAATTTATAGTTCTACATGTCTTTGATAAAAAAAAAATGTTTGGGCAAAAAAAAATGGTTTGGGTAAAAGTTATAGCATTTACAAACTATGGTACAAAAATGTGAATTTCCGCTTTTTGAAACGGCTCTGATTTTCTGAGCACCTGTCATGTTTCCTGAGGTTCTACAATGCCCAAACAGTAGAAAAACCCCACAAATGACCCCATTTCGGAAAGTAGACACCCTAAGGTATTCGCTGATGGGCATAGTGAGTTCATAGAACTTTTTATTTTTTGTCACAAGTTAGCGGAAAATGATGATGATTTATTTTTTTTTTTTTTCTTACAAAGTATCATATTCCACTAACTTGCGACAAAAAATAAAAAATTCTAGGAACTCACCATGCCCCTCACAGAATACCTTGGGGTGTCTTCTTTCCAAAATGGGGTCACTTGTGGGGTAGTTATACTGCCCTGGCAATTTAGGGGCCCAAATGTGTGAGAAGAACTTTGCAATCAAAATGTGTAAGAAATGACCGGTGAAATCCGAAAGGTGCACTTTGGAATATGCGCCCCTTTGCCCACCTTGGCAGCAAAAAAGTGTCACACATGTGGTATCGCCGTACTCAGGAGAAGTTGGGGAATGTGTTTTGGGGTGTCATTTTACATATACCCATGCTGGGTGAGAGAAATATCTTGGCAAAAGACAACTTTTCCCATTTTTTTATACAAAGTTGGCATTTGACCAAGATATTTTTCTCACCCAGCATGGGTATATGTAAAATGACACCCCAAAACACATTGCCCAACTTCTCCTGAGTACGGCGATACCAGATGTGTCACACTTTTTTGCTGCCAAGGTGGGCAAAGGGGCACATATTCCAAAGTGCACCTTTCGGATTTTGCAGGGCATTTTTTACACATTTTGATTGCAAAGTTCTTCTCACACATTTGGGCCCCTAAATTGCCAGGGCAGTATAACTACCCCACAAGTGACCCCATTTTGGAAAGAAGACACCCCAAGGTATTCCGTTAGGGGCATGGCGAGTTCCTAGAATTTTTTATTTTTTGTCGCAAGTTAGTGGAATATGAGACTTTGTAAGGAAAAAAGAAAAAAAAAGAAAAATCATCATTTTCCGCTAAATTGTGACAAAAAATAAAAAATTCTAGGAACTCGCCGTGCCCCCCACGGAATACCTTGGGGTGTCTTCTTTCCAAAATGGGGTCACTTGTGGCGTAGTTATACTGCCCTGGCAATTTAGGGGCCCAAATGTGTAAGAAGTACCTTGCAATCAAAATGTGTAAAAAATGGCCTGCGAAATCCGAAAGGTGCCCCTTTGCCCACCTTGGCTGCAAAAAAGTGCCACACATCTGGTATCGCCGTACTCAGGAGAAGTTGGGCAATGTGTTTTGGGGGGTCATTTTACATATACCCATGCTGGGTGAGAGAAATATCTTGGCAAAAGACAACTTTTCCCATTTTTTTATACAAAGTTGGCATTTGACCAAGATATTTTTCTCACCCAGCATGGGTATATGTAAAATGACACCCCAAAACACATTCCCCAACTTCTCCTGAGTACGGCGATACCACATGTGTGACACTTTTTTGCAGCCTAGATGCGCAAAGGGGCCCAAATTCCTTTTAGGAGGGCATTTTTAGACATTTGGATCCCAGACTTCTTCTCACACTTTCGGGCCCCTAAAAAGCCAGGGCAGTATAAATACCCCACATGTGACCCCACTTTGGAAAGAAGACACCCCAAGGTATTCAATGAGGGGCATGGCGAGTTCCTAGAATTTTTTATTTTTTTGCATAAGTTAGCGGATATTGATTTTTTTTTGATTTTTTTCTCACAAAGTCTCACTTTCCGCTAACTTAGGACAAAAATTTCAATCTTTCATTGACTCAATATGCCCCTCACGGAATACCTTGGGGTGTCTTCTTTCCGAAATGGGGTCACATGTGGGGTATTTATACTGCCCTGGCTTTTTAGGGGCCCTAAAGCGTGAGAAGAAGTCTGGAATATAAATGTCTAAAAATGTTTACGCATTTGGATTCCGTGAGGGGTATGGTGCGTCCATGTGAGATTTTATTTTTTGACACAAGTTAGTGGAATATGAGACTTTGTAAGAAAAAACAAAAACAAAAACAAACAAAAAATGTCCGCTAACTTGTGCCAAAAAAAATGGCTGAATGGAGCCTTACCAGGGGGGGAGTGATCAATGACAGGGGGGTGATCACCCATATAGACTCCCTGATCACCCCCCTGTCATTGATCACCCCCCCTGTAAGGCTCCATTCAGACATCCGCATGATTTTTTACGGATCCATGGATACATGGATCGGATCCACAGAACGCATGCGGACGTCTGAATGGAGCCTTACAGGGGGGTTATCAATGACAGGGGGTGATCAGGGTAATCAGGGTGATCACCCCCCTGTCACTGATCACCCCCCCTGTAAGGCTCCATTCAGACATCCGCATGATTTTTTACGGATCCATGGATACATGGATCGGATCCACAGAACGCATGCGGACGTCTGAATGGAGCCTTACAGGGGGGTTATCAATGACAGGGGGTGATCAGGGTAATCAGGGTGATCACCCCCCTGTCACTGATCACCCCCCCTGTAAGGCTCCATTCAGACATCCGCATGATTTTTTACGGATCCATGGATAAATGGATCGGATCCACAGAACGCATGCGGACGTCTGAATGGAGCCTTACAGGGGGGTTATCAATGACAGGGGGTGATCAGGGTAATCAGGGTGATCACCCCCCTGTCACTGATCACCCCCCCTGTAAGGCTCCATTCAGACATCCGCATGATTTTTTACGGATCCATGGATACATGGATCGGATCCACAGAACGCATGCGGACGTCTGAATGGAGCCTTACAGGGGGGTTATCAATGACAGGGGGTGATCAGGGTGATCACCCCCCTGTCACTGATCACCCCCCCTGTAAGGCTCCATTCAGACGTCCGCATGATTTTTACGGATCCATGGATACATGGATCGGATCCGTAAAAATCATGCGGACGTCTGAATGGAGCCTTACAGGGGGGTGATCAATGACAGGGGGGTGATCAATGACAGGGGGTGATCAGGGAGTGTATATGGGTGATCACCCGCCTGTCATTGATCACCCCCCTGTAAGGCTCCATTCAGACGTCAGCATGATTTTTACAGATCCATGGATACATGGATCGGATCCGTAAAAATCATGCGGACGTCTGAACGGAGCCTGACAGGGGGGTGATCAATGACAGGGCGGTGATCAATGACAGGGGGGTGATCAGGGAGTTTATATGGGGTGATCAGGGGTTTATAAGGGTTTAATAAGTGACGGGGGGGGGTGTAGTGTAGTGTAGTGTGGTGTTTGGTGGGACTGTACTGACCTACCTGAGTCCTCTGGTGGTCGATCCTAACAAAAGGGACCACCAGAGGACCAGGTAGGAGGTATATTAGACGCTGTTATGAAAACAGCGTCTAATATACCTGTTAGGGGTTAAAAAATTCGGATCTCCAGCCTGCCAGCGAGCGATCACCGCTGGCAGGCTGGAGATCCACTCGCTTACCTTCCGTTCCTGTGAGCGCGCGCGCCTGTGCGCGCGCGTTCACAGGAAATCTCGCGTCTCGCGAGAAGACGCGTATATGCGTCCAGGAGGAATAAAGCAACCACCTCCCGGACGCATATACGCGTACAGCGGTCGGGAGGTGGTTAAACATGCCCTTAAATTGCAAATTCATCTCTTCTACATCCAATGTCAGCATATAGGTTCACTGTGTAAAATTCTTTCTATATTTTTATTATGATTATATGATAATCACTGTGGATTACAATTTGGCGGGCAAATATGTTAATGAATGGGTGAGAGTAATACAGAGTTGAGAAATAATTGATAACTCATACTTGGCTGTTCTTCTAAATTCCACCCCACTGTTCACCTTTACCTATACAGGACCACAACCCCTGCGAACAGCTCATTGGTGGAAGTTCTAGGATCTCTACTGATACTTATGACTTATCCGAACTATAGGTAGACAATACTGAGGACATGTCACCTCTCCTGACATGTCTGCTTCAGTAACTACTTGCATTCCCCATGTAATAGCAATTCTGGAGCATCTGTTCTTAGAAATTTATGATTTGTCATTCCTTTATTATTCCTTTTTAAAGTTATGAATGAATTACTAGCAGTTTGTGATAAAGCTCCAGATGGGTGTAAGACTACTTCCACACTAGTATTTTTTGTGGATCTGTTATGGATCTGCAAAAACGCTTTAGTTACAATAATACAACAGCATGCATCCGTCATGAACGGGATTCGGTTGTATTATGTCTTCGAAAAAGCCAAGATGGATCCGTCCTGAGCCCCATTGAAAGTCAATGGGGGACGGATGTGTTTTCTATTGTGTCAGAGAAAATGGAACCATCCCCATTGACTTACATTGTGTGTCATGATGGATCCGTCTTGCTCCGCACCACACCGCGGACAGAAAAAATGCTGCTTGCAGCGTTATTCTGTCTGTGATGGGGACGCAACCAAACGGAACAGAATGCATTTTGGAACGTTCCGTTTGGAACGAACGTTTCGTTCAGTTCAGTTTTGTCCCCATTGACAATGAATGGGGACAAAACTGAAGTGTTTTCTTCCGCTATTGAGATCCTATGATGGATCTCAATAGCTAAAATGAAAACGCTAGTGTGAAAGTAGCCTTACCAGTTGTGGCGCCAGCCTCTTCATACATTTGGCAGATCCTCTGTCAGTTCTAAATGTAAGACAGCTTCCTAGCTGTCTTACACTTAGACCTTTTTCTATGCCTGAAACAGGCGTAGAAAATGGTGAATGAGGCGTGCCTGTTGGGCCTGCCCTTCCCCAACAACGTCATGCCTACTTTTTTAGACCTGGCGTGAGCAGGAAGAAGTCGCCAATCTGCAGATTGCAGATAGGGGTATTTTAGCTTAATAAATGACCCCCATAGGTTTTTTAAATACTCTCCCACAATGCTTCCTGATGCTTTATTCTTACTTCATGGGTCCACCTTCGCTTTCACTGCATTTTTACTTACCACATGCGGCATTAATGTGTCCTCAAGCATGCCGAAGGTTTGTTTACATGTGGTGACTGAGGTGCATTGAAGACAACGAAGGACCCATGGAGCTGAAGTTGAGTGTTGAGGAACAAGTAAGTATGCTTTCCTTGACAGGTCCCACTGGGTGGGGTTACTTAATAAAAATAAATATTCTCTAGGACAACCCCTTTAAGTCCTAGAAAACCTCTTTAAGACAATTTGTGTCAATTTAAAGAATAGTACATCTGTATTATTACATTTGCAACCCTATAGTAGTACACAGCACTCTATATGCAGTGTGATACAGATGTTGACACTGTTATTTTGACAGGTTTAACACATTAATGCAACAAAAACACATACCAGTAATACAACAAATCTCATTAAAGTCACTGCCCTTGAACAGTTTTTGTCAAAATAATTCTGGTACATCTGTATGTACTACTATATGGCTTTAACTGTAATAATAATGCTCCATATAGCAATATTAAGGAAAAGCAAATTTCTTTAAAAAAATATTGTGTCTAATTCATCATTTAAAAAAAAAGTCACAAATCAAAAGATTTCTCTCAAATTAAAGTTGCCACAATTGCCCTGTAAATTGGTATATAACACTCTAGTCTCCTAGGACTCTTTTTTAAGGAAACTATGTTATCTCTGTTTGATAATGTTTTAAAAATATTTTTGCTCTTTTGCTCCTCCTTGCACCTCCCTAACTATGGGCAAACACATGTTTGACAGTGTTAACAAACAATCTGTTTTATGCTTTTTCATATTACAAAGCATCCAAAAATTGTTCATTGTCGGGGGCAGATAGTGTTAAAACACACATAGGCCTCATGCACACGACAGTGAAAAACAAAGTCCGTTAAAAACGGACACTGCCATTTTGCATCAGTGTGTGCATCAATTTTCTGGCTGTGTGTCAGTTTTTTATGTCCGTTAAAAACGGATATGACAAATTGATGAATTTGATTGCCAGTTACTTCTAGACTCAACCTTCTGAGAACACCCACAGGATGGTATGCCCCCAGCTAAAATTATGTCCTCCATAGTGTAGGATTTTTTTGTTGTTGCTGCCCCCAGCTTTAATAATGCCCCCATGCAGGCCCCCAGCTGAATAAATTTCCCCCACAGTGTACATAATTTTAATTATAGTGCCCCCAGCTTTAATAATGCCACCTATGTAGGCCCCCAGTTAAATAAATGTCCTCTAGGTCAATGAAGAGAGAAGAGACTGAAGAGAGAAGTGAATGAGGTGATTTTTTTTAACCCGTAAATGGCCTGTGTACCCATTTTTAACGGTCGTTAGACGGGTGCACTCCTATTGATTTCAATGGGGTCCGTCCGACAGTGAAAATGGACAAAAATAGGACATGTCCTATTTTTGGACGGACACTATTCACTGTCCGTTAATAGAACGGCCTTGTGAATAGGTCCATAGACTTTCACTGGTGCTAAAAATGGCGGTGTAACGGCCTTTACTTAGACTGCTGTCACACGGCCATTTTTCACTGTCGTTTGCATGTAGCGATAGTGTTATGGTAACAAGACAGAGACTTGTTGGGACCAAGCATCAAAAAATTATACTTCAGCTGGGGCAGATCCCTACCCTTGTTTATGCACACACAATGTCAGAAGAGAGAGTGGCTTGTACTACACAAGCATTCAAAAATTATGGTTTAAGGAGGGGGAAGAATTCCTGCCCATATTTAGACACGTACAATTGCTAATTGTCAGAAAAAACATTGGCAGTGGTACTCTGTGTATATGGAAAGGGTCGGATAATAATGGCATGGAACAGACAAGGCAGCACATGTATGTAAGTAGTAGTAGTAGTGGCCACTGTGTAGTGGTAAGGGCATGTCATCTGCCTCAGTCAGGGGAATGTGAAAATCCTCCCAGAGCCATGCCTCGTTCATTTTGACAAAAGTGATGTTTTGGACACTGGTGGAGAACAACTTTGTTTGGGTGTCACAATATATATATATATATATATATATATATATATACAGTACAGACAAAAAGTTTGAACACACCTTCTCATTCAAAGAGTTTTCTATATTTTCATGACTATGAAAATTGTAGATTCACACTAAAGGCATCAAAACTATGAATTAACACATGTGGAATTATATACATAACAAAAAAGTGTGAAACAACAGAAAATATGTCATATTCTAGGTTCTTCAAAGTAGCCACCTTATGCTTTGATTACCGCTTTGCACACTCTTGGCATTCTCTTGATGAGCTTCAAGAGGTAGTAACCTGAAATGGTCTTCCAACAGTCGTGAAGGAGTTCCCAGAGATGCTTAGCACTTGTTGGCCCTTTTGCCTTCACTCTGCGGTCCAGCTCACCCCAAACCATCTCGATTGGGTTAACATCAGGTGACTGTGGAGGCCAGGTCATCTGGCGCAGCACCCCATCACTCTCCTTCATGGTCAAATAGCCCTTACACAGCCTGGAGGTGTGATTGGGGTCATTGTCCTGTTGAAAAATAAATGATGGTCCACCTAAACGCAAACCGGATGGAATAGCATGCCGCTGCAAGATGCTGTTGTAGCCATGCTGGTTCGGTAAGCCTTCAATTTTGAATAAATCCCCAACAGTGTCACCAGCAAAGCACCCCCACACCATCACACCTTCTCCTCCATGCTTCACGGTGGGAACCAGGCATGTAGAGTTCACCTTTTCTGCGTCGCACAAAGACACAGGGGTTGGAACCAAAGATCTCAAATTTGGACTCATCAGACCAAATCACAGATTTCCACCGGTCTAATGTCCATTCCTTGTGTTCTTTAGCCAAGACAACTCTCTTCTGCTTGTTGCCTTTCCTTAGCAGTGGTTTCCTAGCAGATATTCTACCATGAAGGCCTGATTCACACAGTCTCCTCTTAACAGTTGTTCTAGAGATGTGTCTGCTGCTAGAACTCTGTGTGGCATTGACCTGGTCTCTAATCTGAGCTTCTGTTAACCTGCAATTTCTGAGGCTGATGACTCGGATGAACTTATCCTCCGCAGCAGAGGTGATTCTTGGTCTTCCTTTCCTGGGGCGGTCCGCATGTGAGCCAGTTTCTTTGTAGCACTTGATGGTTTTTGTGACTGCACTTGGGGACACTTTCAAAGTTTTCCCAATTTTTTGGACTTACTGACCTTCATTTCTTAAAGTAATGATGGCCACTCGTTTTTCTTTACTTAGCTGCTTTTTTCTTGCCATAATACAAATTCTAATTAATATAGTAACTGGAGGGCACTCAATTATCAGAGAACATCAAGGCAGGATGTCAGTAATCCCAATTTATTACCTAAAATAATGGCTAAAATGGTGACAAAGCTAAAACCGTACTCACATATATGTAAAAACATGCAAATGAAAACATGCAATTAAAAACATACACATAAAGCAAAATAGACCGCACAGTAAAATGTCCACACAATCCGTGTAGGGCTGCAATGTCCGTATGCAACTGAGGTCAGGTGTATGACCGCATGGATGCAAATTCAATTGGTGTGCAAACTCAGCAGGCAGTATAGGTCAAATGTTTTAACCAATATAGTCTTGTCCAAAACTTCATACAGGCCCCATAGGGCAAAGTACATTACCACTTCTGCGTCCCCTTGATCTTGTACCGGGAGGTGACAGTGATCACAGAGAGGATGCAACTGAAAGGCTTCTCAAGGTTTGCAAGCAGGATGAGCATCAGGAATCCGGTGACCCCTGCCTCGAAGGTACAGTGTCAGACTCAGAGATGACCTCCATGCTATCCTACTGTGCCCTTAATAATCATGTTGCACCTTTCAGAACCCAAGGAGGTCTGTCGTCTACTACATGAACTACTACTAATACTACTACTGGATGGCTGACTGGTGCTGCTACCCACATTCTGATTCTGGGACGACAAGGTCTTTCGTTTTGCACTGTACCATTTTCCAAGCATTTTATTATTAGGCCTATAAATAAAAAAAAGTCACAGGTTTGATACACACAGATTATTAAATGGTACTAACAAAATAAGTGTTTTTTTCCCCCTGAAA
Organism: Bufo gargarizans; assembly: GCF_014858855.1. Taxonomy (NCBI): domain Eukaryota; kingdom Metazoa; phylum Chordata; class Amphibia; order Anura; family Bufonidae; genus Bufo; species Bufo gargarizans. Next base: position 145,229,438 of record NC_058083.1, read on the forward strand.
GTTAAGGACATAGGTTCAATAAAATGTCCCAAATCCCTCTCCTTCCACAAGGAGTGCACTGTACAAACTTACAATAGTAATAAATGCAATTTTTATAGGGTAACGTGTTTGAACTAAACACTCTAAAGCAATAATACCAGCCCTTCACTAAAACACAGGTATGACTACAATTCTTTGGCAGTGATGCCAGGCGTCTTTTTAACTAGACGCTGTGATGCAGTTGTCTCCAGTAAGATGGTAATAATTTGTGTTACTGATGTGAAATTCATTTACTGATGTGTCCAACCCACCCCTTATATTGTAGCAATGTACATGTTCAGTAACACGGCTATAACACATTGAGATGCCCAATTACAAATGGTAAATAGAAACTAGTTTCTAGAAAAAGAATCTGTAATGTAGAACTAGCTGCCAGAAGCTGAGCTGACAGTAGCCTGCCAGCCAATATACCTGATAGTGAGCAATTCTCCCTGATTACACCTCTAATAATCCTCAAACTCCCAAATGTAGCTCACGTATTCTCTAGCTATAATCTTCTTACACTGTCCCTTCCGATCACCTCTTCTGTCCCTATAATCTTCTTACACTGTCCCTCCCTATCACCTGTCCTCTCTCTATAATCTTCTTATCCTGTTCCTATCTCAGTATATCAGTTTCCAGAGACAGAGCAACGGCACTAGTTTCCTGCCAGATCACAAGTACGCTGTACGTCAGCTTCTAAGTCAATCAGGACGAGCCCTGACTTCCACTTCCTTCCAGTGTCATGTGACCATCTTTCTTCTTCCTCCTTCGTGGTTTTGTCCACCAACATGGACAATAAAATGGAGCTGTGTGCCATTTTATGTGATTCATTCGAAATGAATTAAAAATGCTTTGTATTTGTTTGTTTGACAAATTTTTGTGAAACTAGTAACTGGTTTGTTAAAAATTGATACCCTTAGGCCTCATGCACACGACAGTATTTTTTCACGGTCCGCAAAAACGGGGTCCGTAGGTCCGTGATCCGTGACCGTTTTTTCGTCCGTGGGTCTTCCTTGTTTTTTGGAGGATCCACGGACATGAAAAATGAAAAAAAAATCTAAGTCAAGTTTGCCATTGAAATGATAGGAAAAAACGGACACGGATCACGGACAAGGATCACGGACACGGATGACAATCTTGTGTGCATCCGTGATTTTTCACGGACCCATTGACTTGAATGGGTCCGTGAACCGTTGGCTGTGAAAAAAATAGGACAGCTCCTATTTTTTTCACGGCCAGGAAACACGGATCACGGATGCGGCTGCCAAACGGTGCATTTTCCGATTTTTCCACGGACCCATTGAAAGTCAATGGGTCCGTGAAAAAAACGGAAAACGGCACAACGGCAACGGATGCACACAACGGTCGTGTGCATGAGGCCTTATCCTTACAGTATCTAATACTGCTGCTCTATTTTCACTATAGGGCTCTATATTTAATAATAGCACTCCATATATCATTGCAGCGCTGTATATAAAATAATGAAACCAACTCATCTTTCTGTACACACAGTCCCAAGTCCCTTCCATTACTTCATAGAAACTGATGACATGCATTTTTCCAGATTTTTTTTCACTATAAGAAACTATAGGATGACATCAAGAAAGGCCCCCTAAGCCTATCATTGGCCATAATAATGATCGCCTTAATCCTTCTAGTGGCTGAGTAGACCTTTCCTGGCATTTCCAGGTGGCAAGCCTGGACCATGAAGTAAAGAGCAGTGGTAGGGGATCAGTGGCGGTGACTATAGATTCCATTTTAAAGGGGTTGTCTGAGTTATGCAAAACAATAATAATATTTTTTTCCTCATTTCCCTGGTTATTTTCTGGCTCTTTGTTTACATGCAATAAAAACAATCTCTGCCCCTCCCCCCGCTCTGCTAAGAGAGTGAATACAAGAGCTGCCCTGAGTGAAATGTCTGCCTGCTGGGAGACTCTGCAGCATGTTGTATGTGTAGGACTACAAGTCCCAGCTGTATAATGACACTGCTAAGGGAATGGATACAAGAGCTGCCCTGAGTGACATGTCTGCCTGCTGGGAGACTCTGCAGCATGTTGTATGTGTAGGACTACAAGTCCCAGCTGTATAATGACACTGCTAAGGGAATGGATACAAGAGCTGCCCTGAGTGACATGTCTGCCTGCTGGGAGACTCTGCAGCATGTTGTATGTGTAGGACTACAAGTCCCAGCTGTATAATGACACTGCTAAGGGAGTGAATACAAGAGCTGCCCTAAGTGACATGTCTGCCTGCTGGGAGACTCAGCAGCATGTTGTATGTGTAGGACTACAAGTCCCAGCTGTATAATAACACTGCTAAGGGAATGGATACAAGAGCTGCCCTGAGTGACATGTCTGCTACTGGGAGACTCAGCAGCATGTTGTATGTGTAGGACTACAAGTCCAAGCTGTATAATGACACTGCTAAGGGAGTGAATACAAGAGCTGCCCTGAGTGACATGTCTGCCTGCTGGGAGACTCAGCAGCATGTTGTATGTGTAGGACTACAAGTCCCAGCTGTATAATGACACTGCTAAGGGAATGGATACAAGAGCTGCCCTGAGTGACATGTCTGCCTGCTGGGAGACTCTGCAGCATGTTGTATGTGTAGGACTACAAGTCCCAGCTGTATAATGACACTGCTAAGGGAGTGAATACAAGAGCTGCCCTGAGTGACATGTCTGCCTGCTGGGAGACTCAGCAGCATGTTGTATGTGTAGGACTACAAGTCCCAGCTGTATAATGACACTGCTAAGGGAATGGATACAAGAGCTGCCCTGAGTGACATGTCTGCCTGCTGGGAGACTCTGCCGCATGTTGTATGTGTAGGACTACAAGTCCCAGCTTTATAATGACACTGCTAAGGGAGTGAATACAAGAGCTGCCCTGAGTGACATGTCTGCCTGCTGGGAGACTCAGCAGCATGTTGTATGTGTAGGACTACAAGTCCCAGCTGTATAATGACACTGCTAAGGGAATGGATACAAGAGCTGCCCTGAGTGACATGTCTGCTACTGGGAGACTCTGCAGCATGTTGTATGTGTAGGACTACAAGTCCAAGCTGTATAATGACACTGCTAAGGGAGTGAATACAAGAGCTGCCCTGAGTGACATGTCTGCCTGCTGGGAGACTCAGCAGCATGTTGTATGTGTAGGACTACAAGTCCCAGCTGTATAATGACACTGCTAAGGGAATGGATACAAGAGCTGCCCTGAGTGACATGTCTGCCTGCTGGGAGACTCTGCAGCATGTTGTATGTGTAGGACTACAAGTCCCAGCTGTATAATGACACTGCTAAGGGAGTGGATACAAGAGCTGCCCTGAGTGCTGGGAGACTCCCACTTTAAAGAGTGAATACAAGAGCTGCCCTGAGTGACACGTCTGCCTGCTAGGAGACTCTGCAGCATGTTGCATGTGTAAGACTACATGTCTCACCTGTATAATGACACTGCTAATACACACAGGATCTTCCCCCTACCTTCTTGTGCAATGCTCTCTCTAGTATATCAGCTCCAGTGCCCAGAAATGTGTCCTCACTGCCTGCAGAGCTGTGCAGCTGAAGGGGTTAAGAATCCTAGCAGAGAGTAGATGGCAGTGAAGGGGGGCGTGACCAGCACAGTGACGTCTCGTTTACAGGCTTGTAAACGACCTTTATCAGAGCAGGGAGAGAAGCTGACATCACAGGTCATATGACCCTCAGTGAACTCTGAGAAACCAGCCACTGGAGATAAAGTGAGTGAATTGGAAAGCTGTTACATTTGCTTAGTTAGGGACATAGAAAGAACAAAAAAATATCTCGGATAACCCCTTTAACCACTTCTGATTATTATTCTTTAAAAAAATTCTTATGGAAAACCCCTTTTAATGTTAGTCCTACCTGACAGACCACATTCTGAGTGAAGTCTAGGCCTGCCCAAAGACCACATTCCAGGAAAGCTGACACAACAAATATTGTTCCCATTCTGGCATAAATGCTCGTGATCTAGAGCTGCTTGGAGACCACCATGGAGACCCAGGGTTGCACTCTGACAATACAGAGAGAAAACTTGTCCAGACTAGACGTCTACATGTAGAGTACTATCTTCTCTCTCAGTATGGACCGGTCAGCACATCTGCCAGCTAAACTGCTAAGTACCAATTGCTAAAAAAAAGGTTTACAAAGTTAAGACCACTGAATAACACCAAACCTGTAAACCAATAAGAGGAACACTGCTATATAATGAGACCGGGCAGAGGTCCTGGTTTATAAGTAGACTGTGATCATTCTTAATAAAATTGCATATAACTAATGCATAACCGACCCACCCGAATTCTTCCGGAGTCAATAGCTAATCCATCTCTGCCCCTTTGCATTGATTCCAGTGCAGGCCGCACCTGGGAATGAAAGCCTGAGGGAAGGCTGGGCATAACTAAGTTTGGAGGCAGTGAAATGGGAAAGAGGGTTTGTGAAGGGTTAATGTGCGGGCTGGAGGGGGAGGCGATTTAGGGGAGGGGGTAGGTTTTATAAAGGGGGATCAGGAGCGGAAAAGGTGCCATTTTGTCTGGACAACAAAAGTGTAGCAGCCTAAGGTGCGGCAGCCTGAGTTACCTGGTGCGTGTGATGTCTGTCCCGGGCGCGATATCGGAGGTGGAAGTGCTGTTGCCGCAGCTCCGGGATGCGGCATTGAGCAGAGGGAGAGAGTGGTTGCAGGAATCCATCCATGGATTGCTGCCAGGGTTGGGGGATGCAAGTGCCACAGCTTCCCCCTGTTGTCGGCCGTGGAGGACTAGGCCTCCAGCGCGCCTTAGTCCCGAAGAGACCCTGTGGGTCCTGCGCCAGATCAGGAGCCCCTCCGGCACGGGCGGGACCTGGGACGGCTCCTCCTCGGCAGCGGGCGGCATGGAGGCAGGACCGGGATCGGCAGCGGCCCCAGGAGGGGGTGAGCATGCCCGGCGTGGGAGGGCATTCCAGTCTTATCCAGGTGTATGGCGGGTCAAGATGGCAGCCCCGTGCTGGAGGATGGAGTCGGGCAGCACATAGCTGGCCTGGAGACGGCATCAGCCTCTGTGGTGGTGGCCCCTGGTGGCGAAGCTGCGGTACTGCAGGCTTGGAAAACTGCGAGGGCAAGAAAGGCCACGGCCGGTGGTGAAGAACTGAGGACGTTCAGAGGAGAGATCAACGCCAGTCATGCTCCACTACCTCGCATTGCGGCTGGTGGAATCACAGCGTCCACGCAGCAACGTGGGACACGTGGGGATTCCCCTTTAACGGTTTCTTGTCTTGGGGGGGCCCAGGGGCATCTGTCACGGGCGGTCTGGGGGAGTTGTTATTGGGATTGCGGGATTTGGTTAAGGGGCTGGTAGGGGCAGGGCCGGCGTTCGGGTCACCCTTGTCTTCGTGGGGTTTACCTGGGCTCAGAGAAGAGGTTATTAGTGGGACAGGCGTGGCAGGGGTGGAGGCGGCCGGGAGCACAGCGAGTGGGTCGACGGGGGCAGTGCCGCAAGGTTTGGATGATAAGGAATGGGAGAGGGAGGAGTTAAGGAAAAGAGGAAGCCTCGTCTGGACAACACAGCAAAGGGCAAGGTTTATGTGTGTTTTGAGGGGCCTCTGGGGGCCAACTTGAAGCCAGAGGTAAAAGAAAAAATTTGGAAAGGGGAGTATGTAGATGTGTTCTCGTTACTCCCACTTTAAAGATTTAGATTTGGATAGGGACTGGAAGGAGGATAAAAATAAGGAGGATGATGATAAGCGGTGGTACCGGCTGATTCCGCAAACATTTTCCAATTGCTTGCAGGCATTTGCCAGCGTCATTGGGGAGAAGGCGCCAGAGAACTGTTCTGCCCTTTTTTGGTACCTGGATGCAATTGGGGAGGCCTACCGGGTATATGGGGGCCAGGGGTGGTTGAGGTATGATGAGCAAGTTAGGCAACTGAAGGCAGTTCATTCGAGCATCCGTTGGGACCACAATGACATTGGTTTGTGGATGCAGGTGACGGCTCCGGTTGGGGTAGGGCAGTCCTTTCAGGGAGGAGCCGGGGTTCCGGACAACCGCAGCACTCGGCGGCCTCTCAAAAGGGGTTATGTTTCCAGTTCAATGAGGGGGGATGCAAGTATGAGGACAGGTGTAAGTTTAAGCACGAATGTTCCTCATGTGGTGGGAATCACGGAGCACAGAGGTGCTTCAAGGGACGAAAAGGAAAAAGTTGGGGGGATGCATCTGGAAAAGGGGCAGATGCCAATCTGGGTGGCCGAGATGGTGCCGTTTCTAAGTAGGTACCCGAATGCGGTGTTCCTTTTGGCGGGTTTTAGGGAGGGTTTTCGTATCCCGTTCGTAAAGGGGGAGATTTGGAAAGGGGGGAAGAATCGGCGGTGGAGTTCCCGGGGGTGGTGTCTGAGAAGTTACGGAAGGAAGTTGAGTTGGGGCGCATGGCAAGTCACTTCAGGGAGCTGTCGATGCTGGAGTTGAGGGTTTCGCCGCTGGGTGTGGTGCCGAAGAGGGAGCCTAACAAATTTCATCTTATCCATCACCTTTCTTTTCCAAGGGGGGATTTGGTTAATGACGGGATTGCGCCGGGGCTGTATTCAGTGGTATACACATCGTTCAATGAGGCGGTTCGTTGGGTTAGGGAATATGGGCTGGGGGCTCTGTTAGCCAAGGTTGACATTGAGGCGGCATTTCGTCTTTTTCCAGTGCACCCTGATTGTCAGCATTTGCTGGGTTGTTTTTGGGACATGTTTTTTTTTGTTGATCGGTGCTTACCCATGGATTGTTCGGTTTTGTGTGATTACTTTGAGTTGTTTAGTACGAATGGGTGGCACGGAAGTGGTCGGGTTGGAGTTCAATTATCTATTATCTGGATGATTTTTTGTTCATTGGGCAGCCGAATGTGAACGTTTGTTTGGTTATTTTACACTTCTTCGAGTCTATGGTGCATCGTTTTGGGGTTCCCCTGGCGTCAGAAAAAACAGAGGGCCCTACTACCGCATTGAGTATTTTAGGGATAGTCATTGACATGGTGGCAATGAAGTGTAGGTTGCCAGATGATAAGGTGGAGGATTTACGGCGGGTGGTGGCGGCAGAATGTGGGCGAAAAAAGATGTGGCTGCGGGAAGTCCAGTCAATGTTGGGGACGCTCAATTTTGAGTGCCGTATAATGCCCATGGGGCACATTTTTTGTAGAAGGCTGGCTAGAGCAACAGCGGGAGTCCAGTCCCCTTATCATTTTGTGCGACTCCATCGGTAGCTGCAAAATGATTTGTGGGTTTAGGCATCCTTTTTAGACGTGATGGTGGCAGCTAGTCTCTACTTGTTCACAGATGCGGTGGGGGGGTATGTTTTGGGGCTTATTTGCAAGGTCGTTAGTGCGTGGGAAAATTGCCAGCACAATGGAGAGACTAGAGTTGGGTGAAGAATCTGGTGTTGTTAGAACTCTTCACTATTGTGGTGGCGGTGGCTATTTGGGGGGAAATTTTCCAGAATAAAAAAGTGTGCTTTTATTGCGACAATTTGGGTGTGGCGGAGGCCATTAATCACTTTTCGGCTTCGTCTCCGCTGATTGTGCGCTTGCTGCAGCACCTGGTTTTGGATTGCTTGTCCTTAAATGTGTGGCTAGTCGCTTCCCATGCTCCTAGGGTGGATAACTCAATTGCTGATGCTTTGTCTCATTTTCAGTGGGACTGGTTTCGGGTGCTGGCACCCAAGGTGGACGTGGAAGGAGCAAGTTTCACTCAGGAATTGTGGAATCTGCCATTTGGTCGGTAGACGAGTTGGTAAGGGGGTCATTGGCGTCAGTGACTTGGACGGCGTACGAGAAAGCATGGGATCTGTGGGGTTCATGGAAGCAGCGTTTTCAGTGGTACACACTGGAGGACGGGGTTTTGTTGCTGCTGTTTGTCGGTCATTGCAGGGACGAGGGATGGTCGGTATCCAGGATGAACAAGTTTATGGCAGGGTTGGCGTTTGGCTGCAGGAGTTGAGCCGTGCAGGATGTTACAAAATCATTTTGGGTTGTGCAGGTGTTAAAGGGTAGGAGGAGGTCGTTGCCCGGGGGGGGGGGGGGGGGGAATCAATGCCGGCCAGTCTCCTTTGAGTTGTTGGGGGATCTGATGGTACAGTTGGGGCAAGTTTGTGGGTCAGTAGGAGAAGAAAGGTTGATTAGGTTGGCTTTTTCTGTAGCCTTTTTTGGGGTGTTGCGTATTGGGGAGTTGGTTAGCCCAAGCAGGTGCCACGCTGGGGGGTTGGAAGGGAGGATGTTGACTTGTTTCACGATAGGGTTGAGTTTCACATTAGGAAGTCGAAAACTGATCAGTCGGCTCGGGCATGTCGGGTGGTTTTGTTTCAAGTGGAGGGATCAGTTGTGTGCCCTGTACAATGTCTTAGGGAGTTTGGGGTGCAGGGAATTGGTGTAGATGGGCTGTTGTTGGTTCATGAGGACGGATCATTTTTGTCTCGTTTTCAGTTCATAGCCGTTTTACGAGCTTGTTTGAAAAAGTTGGGTAGAGACCCCGCACTATTTGGGAGTCATAATTTTCGCATCGAGGCGGCTACTGAGGCGGCTTGTAGTCCATTCGGTTCCGGTCATATGTTAGGCTGGCGTTATTATAAGGATAATTTGGCTGGGGGGCTAAGTCATGTTGGGGGGGAAAGGGTCTTCTATTGTTGATTTAGTATTTTTGTGTTTTGCAGGTGGTGCGGTTTGGATTATGGGACACTCTTATGTATTCTGGGGGGCGTTGCGGGCGGATGTCAGACCGGATAAAAGGCAATTGAGTTTTTCAAGGGAAGTGGCTGTGATTAGGTGGTTGGGGTTGAGCGGCATGCTGTGGAGTCGGGTGCTACCAGAGTTCCACACGTTTTTGAGGTTGGATTCTCCCCCAGAAGTTTTGGGGTTGCATGTGGTTGGCAATTTGGGTGTGCGCCCTTTTTGGGAGCTTACAAAAGATATAAAGTTTGACCTGCTCCGGTTGTGGGCACAGTTTCCAAAGGTTGTGACGGTTTGTTCTGACATTGTGTCGAGGAAGTGTGAGATTGTGGATAAACTCTGCCTGTATAATGGTCATGTTTAATTTGTATTGGAGCTGTCATTTGGCATTCTGGGCACTAGAGGCCAATGTTTTGCAGCACAGGCAGCACATTCTGGGATCTGCATATGTAAAGCAGATGATGACTCATACTTGCTGCTTCTAAAACCAGGAAGTGCTGATCTGACATGGTGGAAGCACTGTTCTTTGAGAGACTGAATCCGATTCCATCCTGGCTTGCGGAAGTCCGGGATTGAATGGACACGCAGAGGAAGGAGATTAGCTGTTGTCCCCTTACTGGATCCAGATCTTTGAAAGAGAGATTGTTCCAGGAAGACAGTGTACAGCGTGTTGGCAGTTTTATTATCAAGCAAGGCCGCACGGTTGCTGAGAGGTTGGTGGCCATCCCGGGTAAGTGGCATCCTCTGGCCCAGAACGGACGCAGGTCAGTACACCTGGTTACTGATTGTATTCTACTGTGTGGCGCCTGAAGTAATAGAGACTAGCCTTAGGCCTTATAGTAGTTAGATAGTTAGGGTTATATGTTTTGCTAGGCCTTACTGTACTGGACTGCGGCGCAGTATTTGACTTGCAGGCTCTGCTGCATCCGCCACTGGCTAGGTGTGTCCTCTTTAGCGGCACAGCATGACTTGCAGGCTCTGCTGTGTGCGCCATCGGGCTAGGCCTGTCCCTCGGACAGGGACGGTGACTGTGGGCCTGGGGTATAACTTAGTCGCTGTATACTTATATTGTTTTCACTATTGTTAAAGTAAAGTTTCTGTTCTTGCATATAAAACTGGTGTCAGTGTCGCTTTTCTTGTGACTTCGCTGTATCCTGGGGAGCCCACCCCGGTACACGGCTTACAGAAGCATTGGAGGGAGGCCAGGTCAATGGACAGACTGAACAAGGCAAGGATAAAGGTCAATAGGGCGGTGGGTCGTTTTGTCGCAAGGAATGTCGGTGTTGTTGTGCGGCATAGGGAGCTGCAGGTTGCAGAAGGGGCGTTTTGGAGAAGTGATGGGGTGCACCTCAATGTAGTAGGCATTGATTTGTGGTGCTCAGGGTTACAGAACAGGATTGAGGTGCCTTTGCAGGTGTGGCAGGACACAAGGGGGTGAGGTGTTCCCCCTTGGGTCGTGGGTAGTCGGGGGTCCTTGAAGTTGGTGGTTATGGTGACTCTGGTGTGGTGGTGAGGGAGCCAAAGGAGGCTCTGGACTCCCCAGGTATTAGATTATGGAGTGGCGTATGGTGGGTGTCTGCCCTCATTGTTGCCCATGGTTACCGGGTTCTGCCTCTGAGCTGGCGTTTTAACGGCTAGAGGTAAATTGAAGGAGGGGCGGGCAGTTACCCGTCAGGTTTACGGGGCTCCAAGAACCCTCCACGTGATTTCAAGTCAGGTTTTAGGTGTGTTGGTAAGGTTATGGGCGCAGGCCTTCAGGTGGGAAGGCCTTGGGTACGTTGTTATTTAATATTTATGTCATTTATGTTTAATAATAAAATGGCTGCTGTGGCCAATAAAATCCACTTATGTTGTGTCTTATTGGGGAAAATGGGGTATAGGTAGGAAAAACGAATCGACAATACACTAGTCATGAGGTTCAGTGTTTTCTCCAGCATTTTAAAGCAATATTCAGAAATGTCCCTTTATAGTGAAATGCAAGTTTGTCTTCATTATGAAATCATGGTGTTACAACATAACAGGGTTAATGCCTGTGTCATAATCACAATTCAGAGATAAATGTCTGTAGCATGTTTCTATATGAATGTATAAATCACTTGTGTCATTTAGAAAAAACAGGAACACATAACTCAGCCAGAAAGACGAGTGCTCCTTAAAGCTGTATGCAGTCTTGTTCTTAAAAGCTCAGATGTTTCTGCTTCAGATTTCTCCTGTCTCAATTTTTTTTGAACAGGTACCATTTTCAGGCAAATTACAGTAGTGTTACCTACCCACCCCTCTCACTGTGCAGTCACATGCCTAATTAAATTTCCGTGTGAACCATATTTTGGTATCAGGGAACACATTTCTAGTTGGCTATTAGGTATGTAATGGACAAAATGGACCACTTTAGAGCTATTTTTCTAATACAAATATTCAAATTCAGCAATTGAAGTATATTACAAAAATGTTCAGTATCACTGCCCCTACACAATACAAAAATAAAAAAATGAATGACAGTTACACTTTAAAACAGTTTACTATAATGTGGCACATTTATCAAATAAAGTGGACTAGTAAAGTGGTTTAAGTTGTAAAAATACAATTAAATTGCAGCCTTATGAAATTGTCCTGACCAATTTTTTTTAGGATATATATATGGTACAATGGTACAAACTGACACATTTTAAAAGGGTTGTCTCATGAAGATATTTTTTTCAGATTATGATTTCTATAGGTTTCAGACACCCCATATGGGCAGTGCATTATCTGCCAGTTATTCTGTCGAATCACTTTACATCATACATATACTGGATCTGCAAGCTTAAGAGCTGCACTTTGTTAGTGGTAGTGATGAGCAGCATAGGCAATATTCGGTTTTGCGATATTTTGCAAATTTATGGCCTAATATTTGCATAAATTCACAAATTCTAGAATTCGCAATCTCCAGTCATTATTTTCTTGATTGCGAAAATTGGCAATGTACACTATATCACTATCTAACCTACACTGACTATGTCCCACTAACTATCTGTATTATATATATGAGCTAACTATCTAATGTAATTAAATAAGGATCCAGATGAGTCTGCAAAGCACAGAGCACAGTAATGACACTGCTCACTCTCTCATAACTGCAGAAAACTGCAGAAAATGGCTGCTGGGAAGTTTCTTATATAGTAAGGGGTAGGCAACTTCCCTATTGGTCGCTAGGGATGTTGTTAAGCTCTGACAAAGGTATTGCAGCAATCTCATTGGCCCAGAAGCAAGAAGGGCGGTTACTAATAAAAAATGAAACTAGAATATTTGCAATTACGATTATATATAGCACTATATTCTAGGCACTACTTAGTGGCTCTCCACTTTGTCTAATATAGGAGGATCCCAGGCAGAGTACCCATTGTATGGTGTCAATACACCATAGCAGTGGCTGTGGAAAGGGATAGTCTTGTTGAGACAAACCCTTTAATCACCTTATAGCATAGGAAAACCTTACAAAACTTAGCTAGAAGGCTTTATGGCTAACATCTTGTTTAGTTCTGTCATACACACCCAGAAACATCTTACTAAATATCTCACACAGTCCCCTGTCAATTTTGTTTCATGTAAAAACACGTTATGATAGCTAACATTAAAAATGGCAATTTGTTCCACTAAATCTTAGCACAAAGCATTAGAATGGAAAAATAAGACGCTGAGCCATATATTAGTCAGTAGTGTTAGATAGCTGTCCTATACACAACCGAATTACAATGCAAATTGAAGAAATGGCCTGATTGTATTACTTAGGAGATGAGTCTGTTGAGTGGGTTCACCATAAATCCACCAAAAATCTATTCACATGATGCTAACTTTTTTATACTTACTTTTTGTTACTTTTTAAACATGGAGTTTTTCTGTTGCTTTATACTTTTGAAATTCTTGTCTGAGGAAAAAAATGATAACAGTCAGTAAACTGTAAAGGATAGGTTCCTTAGTTTGCAAATTATTTTTCCTAGTTTAAGCTATGGTGACACTATAAGGCTAGGTTTACATTTTTTCTAGTGTTTTTCAGCATTTTTTGTACTTCTTGTGATTTTTTATCGTGTGCATTATTGGTTGTAAAAATCCTGCTCCAGATGTTAGATGAAAGTCCATGGGAATTCTGAATTGCATGACATACAAGAGTTAGTATATTCTAAAATTGTAAAAATTAAGAATATTGGGGAATATAGGAATAGTGATGGACGAACTTCGACCGCAACTGTTCACAAACGCGACTGCGCGAATGTGATCAAATGGTCGTGAACCGCAAGTTCGCGGCAGGCCCCATTCACTTTAATGGCAGGCTACCTGAAAAACCTTCAGCTCATATTTGCAGCCACCAAATACTTAGTAGAAGTGCACAAATAGTCCCACAACATGGACAGTGACATACTAGAGGGGGATTAATGACAAAAATTGCAACAAAAAAATATGTATCTTAATCAGTGGACATTTTTATGTGTCTTTTCACCTGACATAAAAGAAATTCTGATTATGTGGCTTGAGGTACATTATGCGGTCAATGGATAGAAATTTTACTGTAGGCCACTGGACTACAGGCCCCAAACATTAGGCATTCACCGGACAGAAAAGATCAAATGATTATGTGGCCAGAGGTATATTACACGGTCAATGGATATCAATTTTACTGCAGGACAGTACAAATAGAGGTCAAATACATGTTTAAAAGAACTAAAAATATAAAATTGGATTAAAAACATGGCTAACGAAATCCCCCCTCTTGAAAAAACCTCTAATGATAATAGTTGTAATTTGATAACATGTAGTCGTCACTAGTGTTGAATTTCTCAGAGGCCGCCACAATTATTCATTTAGTATACATAAAAGAACAAGTAAGTATGAGGCTGGAGGTAGATTAAACGGTCATTGGATATCAATTTTCCAGCAGGCCAGTGTACTACAGGTCCCAAAAATTATGCATTCAGCATACATAAAAGAACAAGTAAGTATGTGGCTGGAGGTAGATTACACAGTCAATGGATATCAATTTTCCAGCAGGCCAATGTACTACAGGTCCCAAATATATGCATTCAGCGTATGTAGGAAGGTGCAAGGGTCAGTCATTGACGGAAGGTATGGGTCACCGAGGTTCCTGGGGAAGTGATGTGGTTTATCATGTAGAATAATGTGCTACCTGTGGTATATCACTCTTCAATATTACAATATATGCAATCAACTTTACAGACTATTGTAGTTATGTCTAAAGTATTCAGTGGCCTATACAATGCTGGCCCATAATTTAGCGTATTTAGAAATAGCCGAGGTGTCAGTACAGGCATACATGATAAACCACATCACTTCCCTATCTATGTTAGAATTGTACTAAAAGTGTACAGATATATTGCAAGTCGCAGCCTCTCGTCCCCCCATGACATAAGACTATTTCATACTTATCTAGTTTTTCTTGTTTCCAATGGGTACAGATTTTGATTACCTGAGGAGATTCTATGAGCCTTCCCCTATCAGGGGTCGCCGAATCGTCCAGTACATTAGGTTTGCTCCATGAAGTTCACTTATTCACTTGTTGTATCTACTTAATACTATTATTTTCAGTAGATTTATTGATTTCTATATACCTGTTTACTATTCCATGAATCATGTATCCCTCGTGACTATCATGTTTCTTCTACTGTAATCATATAATAGTACAATCATGTGACATATAATATTTAATCCTCTATAAGTAATATTTGAACCATATTTGTTTATGCTACTTTTTATTATATATCAGGCCTTGAACAAGCTCTTGGATAAGACCGAAAGGTTGGCCAGTATACAACTATGAATTAATTTCGGATGGATATATATACAAAAAAATAAGAAAATAAATAAGAAATTTATGCAACATTTTTTTCTGAGTGCCGTGGTCTTTCTGTTAATATTGGTACTAGTGATGAGCGGCAGGGGCAATATTCGAATTCGCAATATTTCGCGAATATTTGGGCGAATATTCACCATATATTTGAGAATTTGCGAATTCATGATCTCCAGGCATTATTTTCTTGAAAATTCTCATAAAATTTGCATACAAATTTTCGCATAAAAATTTGCATGAACTGATATTTTCCCAAAAATTGAATATTCGCAATCACGAATATATTTAGCGATATTCGAAATATTCGCGAATTCTCGAAGTGCCAATATTCGCGATTAAAATTCACAATTCGAATATTCATGATCAACACTAATTGGTACCACATTTACCACTGAGCACCATCCAAACTACGACTCTTGTCTTCACCAAGGTTCCTGGCCTCGGTGAGGTAAGAGCTGGTAGCTTCAAGTGTCAGCGGCAGTTAGTGCTGATTGACACGGTTTGCTGTTTATTATGGCTGCAAAGCCAATCCGGGACAGCTCTTACTGGGAGTAGCCAAATTGATGGGTGGATGGCTGCTCCTCACGATCCAGGCCAGGTCTTGGTTTGTATATACAAGCACAGGCAGCACTGTCAGGTTGTGTGGATTATCCTCCATCTGACAGGGATGCTGTGGAGTCTCTGTTTTTTTAGATCTAAGGATGTCTACCGTGCTAAAGGGCTGAGAGCCGCATTGCTTCGAAGCAGGCCCCTAAAGACTGTTGTGGACTGCTGCTGACAAAACCGCTGACAAGGTGAATGTTTTTTGTTTTGTGGACTTGCCCTGGTGTGAGTGAACATTAAGATGGCGAACTGTTATTTTGTTTGTGTGTGAATAAACACCGAACTGTTTAAGTTAAAGACTTTGTTTTTGCCTCTGTACTGCGTCTGCTAATCTGCCTACCAGAGCAAATCCCCACAGTACATAAAAGATCAAGTAAGTATGTGGCTGGAGGTAGATTACACGGTCATTGGATACCAAATTTCCAGCAGCCCAGTGTACTACAGGTCCCAAAAATTATGCATTCAGCGTACATTAAAGAACAAGTAAGTATGTGGCTGGAGGTCTATTAGACGGTCAATGGATATCAATTTTACTAAAGGCCAGTACAAATACAGGTCAAATACATATGCTTAAAAGAACTAAAAATATAAAATTGGATTAAAACTCTGGCTAACGAAATCCCCCCTCTTGAAAAAAAAACTAATGATAATAGTTGAATCACATGGTCGTCACAGGTGTTGAATTCCTCCAAGGCCGAAAAGATTAGGCATTCAACGGACAGAAAAGGCCTTTTATGCCGCTATATTTACCTAAGACAGGGACCAATATTTGTTCTGGGTGGTGGCGGATATTTGTGGGCTGGCAAGAGAAAATTCAATTAAATGTGGTCATCACAGGTGTTGAATTCCTCTGAGATCCATGCCTCATTCATTTTTAGAAATGTGAGGTAGTCCACACTGTCGTGAGCTACTCGAGTACGCTTATCGGTCACGATCCCCCATGCTGCGCTGAATGTCCTTTCGGACAGGACACTAGACGAGGGGCAAGCCAACAGTTCCATGGCAAATTGTGCCAGCTCTGGCCACAGGTCAAGCGTGCACACCCAGTAGTCCAGGGGTTCCTCACTTCACAGAGCATCCACATCGGCCGTTAACCAGATGTAGTCAAACACCTGTCGCTCTAGGCGTTCCCTGAGGCTGGATCCAGAGGGCGGCTGTCGATGGGTTGGCTGCAAGAATGATCTCATATCCGAAGTGATTAACAGATCTTCAAACTGCCCTCTTCTTGCATGCACTGTTGGATTATTGATTTATTGATTTGTATATACCTGTTTACTATTCCATGGAATCATGTATCCCTCGTGACAATCATGTTTCTTCTACTGTAATCATATAATAGTACAATCATGTGACATATAATATTTCATCCTCTATACGTAATATTTGAACCATATTTGTTTGTGCTACTTTGTTCTTTTTTATATATCAGGTCGTAAACAAGGACTTGGATAAGACCGAAGCGTTGGCCAGTTTACAACTATCATTTAATTTCGTATGGTGGTGTCGCCGCTGAACTTCAGCAAGGCGAGCCAGAGATTTTCCTGTTCTGGACCCCAGGGTATTTAGCAACAAATCGCTGCACGACTAAGTTCAGAACATGTTCATGACGTGTGCTATGCACATGCACCGTTGTCGCACACCACTTTACCAACTGTCAAATTGAGCGAGGTTAGCCGCTGATCGGTCAGTGACCGCAAAAGCTGAAATGCGTGCAGGACCTGTGTGGCTCTTGGCTTCCAGGCACAACAGTCGCAGCACAGCATGGCAACGTCTCACCTGGCACGTCGAATAGGTTCTGGAGAGCTTGGGGGGCGCAGCAGAAGAGGTGGAAAAGGAGAAATCAGCCGAGGAGAAGACAGAGGATGGAGTAGGAGAAGAGGAGAAGAAGTGGCAGGCCTGCATGCAATCTGTGGCGGTAACACCAAATCGACACGGGTGCCACGGGTTGCATGCTTGACAGCCGTCAGAAGGTTTACCCAGTGGGCATTAAAAGTTATGTACCTTCCCTGCCCGTGTTTGCTAGACTACGTGTCTGTGTTCAGATGTATTTTGGCACCGACACTGTGTGCCAGAGATACATTCACTTGCCGCTGAAAGTCGCCATATATGTAACTCAGGTGTGCCCTTCTGGGAGTAATATTTCCTTCCGGGGACCTTCCATTGTGGTGTGCCAATGGCCACAAATTTTCTAAAGGCCTCCGAGTCCACCAGTTTATATGGCAGTAGTTGGCGGGCTAGCAGTTCCGACAAACCAGCGGTCAGCCATTGGGCAAGATAGTTATCCGGTGTCATCGTCTTTTTTTCGCTCAAACATTTGGGCCACGGAAGCCTGCCTTTAGCTAGATGAATGCGACGACAGCACGGTGGAAGGTGGAGTGGAGGACAAATGGGAGGAGAAGGAGAAGAGGCAGGACGTGGAGCACCAGGAGTGTGTCTTTGTGGGTTTTGACGGTGTTACTTCCACTGGGCTCGGTGATGGGAGGCCAGGTGCCTTCTTAAGGCGGTCGTCCCTAGGTGAATGATGGGCTTACCGTGTTATGCGTTGACAGCACAGGATGCAGATGGCAACACTATTGTCAGCAGCCAACACGTTAAAAAAAGCCCACACTGCAGAGCCATGTGCCAGTGTCCTGGGAGTGCCAGAAGTGAACTTGCATGGTGGATGGCTCATTCCAGATACATTAGCAGTCTGCTTTTTGCCTCTTGCGCACTGTAAGTTCTGCCTGCTTCTCCTCCTTCTCCTCACTATCTGCTGCTCCGTCTCTCCCTCTGAACTCCCCTTCTCTTCCTCTCTTGTGGGCACCCACGTTATTTCTATAGACACGTCATAATCATCCCCTTCACCACCACTGACATTGGAGATCTTGGAGTAGGCAGCAACAGCGGAGACCACCCTTCTTGGGCTGATATGGGTACTGTCGTCAGACCACAGGGTGGCAGCCGTTGCTACCTCTTCTTCCTCATCCGATGCCAATAATGGCTGCGCATCGATAAGGTCTGGGAATGGATGGGAAAATAATTCCTCTGACTCGAGTGGAGGGACTATGGTGGTGGTGTCTTTGGGGGGTGCACACAGCAGAGAAGTGAAGAGGGTGCAGATAGAGAGGATGAGGAGGGTGCAGAAGTTGAAGGCTGAGTTAGCCACTCAACCAAGTCTGATGCGTCCTTTGATGTAATCGCACGCACCTTCTGCAACTTCCCACTTAGGCTCCGGTGCACCTGCCCGACCCCTACCACCCCTGCGGAATGGCCTGCCTCTTCCTCTGCCTGTCATTTTATAAATGACCCTGTGACAAAAGTCCCTATAGAAGAGCAGTATTTGTGGAAGAAGTTATATCACACCACTTTTTCAATCAGTTTTTTGGGGGTGTTTTGGAAATGTTATTGTTCACCGTATGGTCGCCATCTATCTTATGGAGATGCGCAGATTCGTTCTCGTTCGCATCTGTGCAGAAACTTTTGCACGATGGTCTGGTCGTCCCGACCTGTAGCTGATTTGTGCCCGGCCTGGTATTACTGCAGGATACCAGTGTCATGGCGCCGGCTAATGACCGTCGATCGAAGGTTTCTTCATCCACGAGGATAAGCACGACAATGGGAAGGGGGCGCAATCATTCACATCTTTGCCAGCCAATCACTTCATACCATAACCTGTCTCTCCATTGGTCATGATTGTAAGACCGCCTTCCAGCCAATCACTTCATACCATAACATAGAATGTGTCGGCAGATAAGAACCATTTGGCCCATCTAGTCTGCCCAATATACTAAATACTATGGATAGCCCCTGGCCCTATCTTATATGAAGGATGGCCTTATGCCTATCCCATGCATGCTTAAACTCCTCCACTGTACTTGCAGCTACCACTTCTGCAGGAAGGCTATTCCATGCATCCACTACTCTCTCAGTAAAGTAATACTTCCTGATATTACTTATAACCTGTCTCCATTGGTCATGATTGTAAGACCGCCTTCCAGCCAATCACTTTATACCATAACCTGTCTCTCCATTGGTCATGATTGTAAGACCGCCTTCCATCTTCTGGTATAAATAAACCTTGCCTAGCTATTGGAGGAAGGCACATTATTGGATCCCACTTGAGAATGTCGTTTTCAGTTAATGAGAACGAGATAAAGTAGCAAACGGCGATATCAGTGGGGCAACTGGTATATTATACCAGTAGAAATTATTTGTTCCAATAGTGTTGGCATTCTGTGTAGCAGTGGTAACTGCAGCAAAGCCGCAAACAAATGCTGCACTACTTAAATGCACCATATAGAAAGTATATTATTGGTATATACACCCCTGCTTTAATCAGTTTTTTGGGGGTAACTTTTAAATCACAAAAGTAGAAGTTATTTGTTCCAATAGCATTTGGCTCTCTGTGTAGATGCGGTAACGCAGCAAAACCTCAAACAAATGCTGCACTACCTAAATGCACTATATAGAAAGTATATTATTGGTATATAACACCCCTGCTTCAATCAATTTTTTTTTGGGGGGGGGGGGTAAATCACACCAGTACAAATTATTAGTTACAATAGCATTTGGCACTCTGTGTAGCAGAGCTGCAACTCAGCAAAACCACAAACAAATGCTGCAGTACCTAAATGCACTATATAGAAAGTATATTATTGGTATATAACAACCCTGCTTCTATTATTTTTTTGGGGGGCAACTGGTATATCACACCAGTAGAAATTATTTGTTCAAATAGCTTTTGTCACTCTGTGTCGATGCGGCAACGCAGCAAAACCGCAAACAAATGCTGCACTACCTAAATGCACTATATAGAAAGTATATTATTGGCATATAACACCCCTGCTTCAATCATTTATTTGGGCGGGGGGGGGGGGGCAACTGGTAAATCACACCAGTACAAATTATTAGTTACAATAGCATTTGGCACTCTGTGTAGCAGAGGTAACGCAGCAAAACCTCAAACAAATGCTGCACTACCCAAATGCACTATATAGAAAGTATATTATTGGCATATAACACCCCTGCTTCAATCATTTATTTGGGGGGGGGGGCAACTGGTAAATCACACCAGTACAAATTATTAGTTACAATAGCATTTGGCACTCTGTGTAGCAGAGGTAACGCAGCAAAACCTCAAACAAATGCTGCACTACCTAAATGCACTATATAGAAAGTATATTATTGGCATATAACACCCCTGCTTCAATAATTTATTTGGGGGGGGGGGGGCAACTGGTAAATCACACCAGTACAAATTATTAGTTACAATAGCATTTGGCACTCTGTGTAGTAGAGGTAACACAGCAAAACCGCAAACAAATGCTGCACTACCTAAATGCACTATATAGAAAGTATATTATTGGTATATAACAACCCTGCTTCTATCATTTTTTTGGGGGGGGCAACTGGTACATCACACGAGTAGAAATTATTTGTTTCAATAGCGTTTGTCCCTCTGTGTGGCTGCAGTATCGCAGCAGAACCGCACACAACTGCTACACAATACAATTGCACTATAATATACTTTCTATGTTAGAAAGTATATTATAAGTATATTAAACCCCTCAGTAAGTCACACCTATCGATCGCACACCTATATCAGTCCTTAAAAGGACTTTTGTGGCCCTATTAGCTAGCGTATTGTGTCCCTAAGAGCCTGTCCCTGCTCCACACAGCAACCTCTCACTACACTGGCAAAAGACTGAATGTAAAATGGCGGCCAGCTTTTTTTTTTAAAAGGTGGGGGTGTGCTCATGTGCCGAAACGTCTCAATTGGCTGACCTGTACCACCTGATGGATGTGTCATGGGTCAAAGTTCTCCACAATGTAAAAGAATATGGCGGGCGCGAATGTCGCCATATGTTCGTATTTTCAGCGAATCGCGAACGTGCAAAGTTCACCACGAAACGACCGCCGGGTGAACCGCAAGGCCATCTCTTTATAGGAATAGTTCAGAATCAGGAATTTACCATCAATCCCTTAAAGAATTCCCTTCAAACTAGTTAAAGCAAAAACACTCTGCATGCGTTAGGCTAATAACCGCAAGTGTTTTTATAGCTTCTTTTAGCAGTAAAAAGTCAGCACTATACATACATTTTGTTTATCATTTGTTTCTTTCATGCACAATCATTTTTTGTGCATTTTTGGTTTTTTTTTAAACACCTATGCCAAAAAACAATAAAACCTCATAACCCCAACATTTATTTTGAAAAAAACAAAAACAAAACACCAAACATTAAAAAGCATTTAATAGCAAAAAAAACTTCATCAGACATGTCTGGTCAGCACTCTTTCAACTAGTTGGTTTCATCTCCTTCATTACCCGGCCACCCTGCCTAACTGCTCCCTGCTCCCAGCAGTCCCTTTCTTGAGGGTTCTTGACCTTTAAACAATTTTGATTTTCTGGATGATAATTCATGAATGGATGCAACACTTCAAAACAATGAAGTAGATCTTAGGTCTTAGATTTTGAAAACGGATGCATCTCTATGGCCCTCATTTATAACAGATCACCTTCTTAACCACAGCTTCACCAGACTTTCACCTCTACTGGCCAGATTACTTCAGGTGGGACCCATCAGTAGACTGTTAGATTGCCAAGGACCACCCTGCAACATAATAGTTACAGGTTCCTCTATCCTCCTTGCACCACCAAGAGAATCCACATTTGGCAGCCATCCAAATTATACTGCCTCACTGCACAATAGTCTACATAATCACTCATTCCAAGCCTGAGATTTGTGATAGTGACAGGCAACCACACCCTACTTTCAGCCTATATATCCTAGGTTGCCTAGGTTCTTTGTTTATAACTGAGAGGACTATCACTGGGTTGTTGGTGCTTGGTGAAGAAATACTGTTTACATACTAGTTTTGAGCATCACTAGACCTTACCATCTCCACACACCCTGCAATATTCTGTATCATATCCTTAGGCCTGACCTATCCTGCACTTCTAGGTATAAACAGTTATTGCTGCTTCAAAATCCTTTCTCTTCAACGCCTCAGACAGTGATTCTGAGGCACCAGACCAGAGGTTTGCACCTAAATTTAGATCCTTTCTCAAGCACTCTCATTCTGTTATTAAAAAAAAACCACACAGAAATAAAAGAGGACTTACAACAGCTGGGCCAGACTTATGTCACAATTCAATCTCACAGCTCAGCACTAGCAGATCAAGCTCTGAAATGTTAAAGCCAAATTAATTCATCACTACTGGCTATAAAAGATCAAGAGAACCGCAGCTAACAGAAAAAACATCCGCATTTGTGGTATCCCTGAATCCTACTGCACAAGACAAGAAGCTTTGAAGAATCTCGTTAGCCTCTCTCGGCTGTCATGTAGTTGGACTGATTGCTTCCCTTTAAATTCCTCCCCATAATGCTTTACTGGGCGGCTTATACTTCTTCCTGGAGTGTGTGTGCATGCTGATCCTGTTTCCCAGTCTGCTACAAAGTTAAGTGATGTACATTTATCTGTTATTTTCTGTTTGCTGGATCCCAGGTGACCCTGACTCCCTCCGTGTCTGGTGTAGGGAGCCGGTGGTCGTGTCCCCTCACTATTGTAGGGTGTTCAGGGGTTATATAGTCGAGGTACGTGGATATGCAACCATCCACCTTTGGGATCTTTGCATAGGCTGAGCAGCCAGGGAAAGTGCTAGGTCTTGTGCAGGGGTCTCCCTTTTGGTTCCTTAGCTTTGGATCCAGTGAGTCATATATGCATGTTGCTTTGTCTTGTTTCCTGTACACCGTCCGTGACATTATAAGCCGCCAAAACCGTCTCAAGCATGGATCCGGTTTCACTTTTGGCTGAGCGCCTTCAGGGTCTTTCATTGGAGGTAGCTGATCTCCGCAGGACTTTTTCTCAGCTTCAAGTGGCCGGTTCAGCTGGCGTTCATGGAGTTTGTTCTGAGCCTAAGATCTCGCTCCCGGATACGTTTTCCGGGGGTAGTGAGAATTTTGTGCGTTTTAGAGAGGCTTGCAAACTCCATTTTCACCTTCTTCCCCATTCCTCTGGTGATGAGGAACGGAGGGTGGGGATCATTATATCGCTGCTCAGGGGTAACGCTCAGTCCTGGGCCTTTTCGCTGCCGGAGTGGGCACGGCCCCTCCGTTCAGTGGATGAATTCTTTTTAGCCCTGGGTCAGATATATGATGATATGGATCGTATTGCTCTGGCTGAGTCTAGACTACGTCTATTATGCCAGGGTAAACAATCCGCAGAGATATACTGCTCAGAATTTCGGAGATGGGCAGCTGATACTGGTTGGAATGATGCTGCACTCCGAAGTCAATTTTGCCATGGTCTTTCAGAGGGATTGAAAGATGCATTTGCCTTTCATGAAAGGCCTATTTCCTTGGACTCTGCTATGTCTCAGGCCGTTCGTATTGACAGGCGTCTTAGAGAGAGAGGAGAGATCTCTCCTTCCTGTCATACTCAGTCCCAGGACAGTGCAGCGGTCCCATTCTGTGCGCATGGGGTCTCAGTCGCTGTCAGCCCCTTCTGAGCAGGAGCCCATGCAGCTGGGGTTGATTGCTTCTGACAATAGAAGATTCAGCCTGCATGGAAGGGTTTGTTTTTGTTGTGGAGTTATAAATCATTTGGCAAATGTTTGTCCCTCTAGGAGATTCAGGCAGTTCTCTGGGAGTAATAAAGAAACAAAGAGGAAAAAATCTTTTAAAAATGTTCCGTCTGTTACTATTGGCAGGGTTGAGGCGGAAATTGAAGGTTTTCCGTTTGCTTGTAGTTCCCGTTTTGTCCTGCCTGCTAGGGTGGCGCTAGAGAGCAAGAGCATTTTTTGTGAGATTTTTGTGGATAGTGGAGCAGCGGTCAATCTCATTGATAGTCAATTTGCAATAACTCATGGTTTCCAGGTGTGCACTTTGGGAAAGGATATTCCTGTTTTTGCTATTGATTCCGCTCCACTTTCTCAGAAATCATTAAAGGGCATAGTTCACAATATCCGTTTAATTGTGAGTGATGCTCATGTTGAGGATGTGTCATGTTTCGTCCTTAGCGGTTTGCCTACTCCTCTAGTGTTGGGGCTACCCTGGCTCACTAAACATAATCCCACCATTGATTGGCAAGCGAGGCAAATAAATGGTTGGAGTGACTTTTGCAGAGAGAATTGCCTCACGACATCTGTTTCTGAGGTTGCTACTAAGACTGTACTATCTTTTCTCTCTAAATTTTCAGATGTCTTCTCTGAGAGTGGAGTTCAGGATTTGCCCCCGCACAGGGAGTACGATTGCCCTATTAATCTCATCCCAGGCGCCAAGCTGCCTAAATCTCGTTTATACAATCTTTCCCAACCTGAAAGGATCACTATGCGTGCTTATATCTCTGAGAGTCTGAGAAAAGGACACATACGACCCTCGAAGTCACCTGTTGCCGCTGTTTTTTTCTTTGTTAAGAAAAAAGATGGTTCTTTAAGACCTTGTCTGGATTTCAGGGAGCTGAACAGTATTACTATCCGTGACCCTTATCCGCTTCCTCTAATCCCGGACCTGTTTAACCAGGTTGTGGGGGCTAAAGTCTTTTCCAAATTAGATCTAAGAGGGGCATACAACCTGGTCAGGGTCAGAGAAGGAGACGAATGGAAGACGGCATTCAATAACCCTGAGGGCCATTTTGAAAATTTGGTTATCCCTTTTGGTTTGATGAATGCCCCAGCCGTTTTTCAGCATTTCGTGAACAGCATTTTTTATCATTTGATGGGAAAATTTGTATTAGTGTATTTGGATGACATTTTGATTTTTTCTCCTGATTTCAAAACTCATAAGGAACATTTACGTCAGGTCTTGCTCATTCTGCGGGAGATTAAATTATATGCGAAACTGGAAAAATGTGTGTTTGCGGTTCCAGAAATTCAATTTCTGGGGTTTCTTCTCTCCGCTTCTGGTTTTCGCATGGACCCCGAGAAGGTCCGCGCTGTGCTTGAGTGGGAGCTTCCTGAGAATCAGAAGGCGCTGATGCGTTTTTTGGGCTTTGCCAATTATTACAGAAAGTTTATTTTGAATTATTCCTCTATTGTTAAACCACTCACTGATATGACCAGAAAGGGGGTAGATTTTTCTTCTTGGTTGGTAGAGGCGCATAAGGCTTTTTCTAATATCAAGGAGAGTTTTGCTTCCGCTCCCATCTTGGTGCAACCCGATACTTCTTTACCCTTCATAGTTGAGGTTGATGCTTCTGAGGTGGGTGTGGGTGCGGTCTTGTCTCAGGGTTCCTCTCCTGCCAAATGGCGACCGTGTGCCTTTTTCTCGAAAAAACTCTCCTCCGCAGAGAGAAATTACGATGTGGGAGATAGGGAATTGTTGGCCATCAAGTTGGCTTTTGAGGAATGGCGCCATTGGCTGGAGGGAGCCAGACACCCTATTACCGTGTTTACTGACCATAAAAATCTGGCCTACTTGGAGTCAGCCAAGGGTCTGAACCCGAGACAGGCCAGATGGTCTTTGTTCTTTTCAAGATTTTATTTTGTTGTCACGTTCCGCCCTGGAGTTAAGAATGTGAAGGCAGATGCCCTGTCACGTTGTTTTCCGGGAGGCGGGAATTTTGAAGACCCGGGTCCCATTTTGGCTGAAGGTGTGGTGGTCTCTGCTCTTTTTTCTGAATTGGAGGCAGAGGTGCAGGCAGCCCAGTCAGAGGCTCCTGATCTTTGTCCTCCTGGGAGGTTGTTTGTGCCTCTCGCTTTAAGACACAAGATTTTTAAGGAACACCACGATACGGTCCTTGCTGGGCACCCGGGGGCAAGAGCCACACTGGATCTCATCGCTCGGAGATTCTGGTGGCCTGCGCTTCGTAAGTCGGTTGAGGGTTTTGTGGCAGCCTGCGAGACTTGCGCTCGTGCCAAAGTCCCTCATTCACGGCCATCAGGTCCTCTCCTTCCCTTACCCATTCCTTCCCGTCCTTGGACACATCTGTCCATGGACTTCATAACGGACCTGCCTCGTTCCTCGAGGAAGGCTGTGATTCTGGTGGTGGTGGACCGTTTTAGCAAAATGGTGCATTTCATCCCTTTTCCTGGTTTGCCCAATGCTAAGACGCTGGCGCAGGCAGTTATTGATCACATTGTCAAATTGCACGGTATTCCTTCAGACATAGTCTCTGATAGGGGCACGCAGTTTGTTTCCAGATTCTGGAAGGCTTTCTGTTCTCACTTGGGGGTTCAGTTGTCATTCTCTTCTGCTTTCCACCCGCAGTCGAATGGCCAGACAGAGCGCGTCAATCAGAGTCCTTATTGAAACCTTATGTTCAACCCATTGTACCCTCGCCTTTGCCTCCTCCTCCGATTATGGTTGATGGGAATCTTGAATTTCAGGTCTCTAGGATTGTGGATTCTCGTCTTGTCCACGGTTCTCTTCAGTACCTTGTTCATTGGGAGGGTTATGGTCCTGAGGAGAGGATGTGGGTCCCAGTGACGGACATTAAGGCCTCTCGTCTCATCATGGCTTTCCATAGGTCCCATCCTGAGAAGGTGGGTTCTGAGTGTCCGGAGTCCACTCGTAGAGGGAGGGGTACTGTCACAACCAGACAGCTGAGAAGCTCTGACAGAGGCCTTTCAGAACCTCCTCCTTGAGTTTTCTTTGTTGTGGTATTCAGTTCCTCATCTCGTTAGCCTCTCTCGGCTGTCATGTAGTTGGACTGATTGCTTCCCTTTAAATTCCTCCCCATAATGCTTTACTGGGCGGCTTATACTTCTTCCTGGAGTGTGTGTGCATGCTGATCCTGTTTCCCAGTCTACTACAAAGTTAAGTGCTGTACATTTATCTGTTATTTTCTGCTTGCTGGATCCCAGGTGACCCTGACTCCCTCCGTGTCTGGTGTAGGGAGCCGGTGGTCGTGTCCCCTCACTATTGTAGGGTGTTCAGGGGTTATATAGTCGAGGTACGTGGATATGCAACCATCCACCTTTGGGATCTTTGCATAGGCTGAGCAGCCAGGGAAAGTGCTAGGTCTTGTGCAGGGGTCTCCCTTTTTGTTCCTTAGCTTTGGATCCAGTGAGTCATATATGCATGTTGCTTTGTCTTGTTTCCTGTACACCGTCCGTGACAGTGTGTGACATAGTGGTGAGGTGAAAGCAGCATGAGGAGACCACAGAGTAGCCCAATTGAGAGTCTGGAGGTGGCGGCAGCATGAGGAGGCCACATAGTGGCAAGGTGACATAGTTTGTAGTTGTCGGCAGCTTCAGGAGGCCACAGAGTAGCTAGGTAACAGAGTCTGTAGGTGGTGGCAGCATCAGTAGGCTGCAGAGTGGCACAATGACAGAGTATGGAGGTGGAGGCAGAGTCAGGAGGCCACAGAGTGGCAAGGTGACATAGAGTGGAGATGGCGGCAGCATGAGAAGCCCACAGAGTTGCAAGACGACAGAGTGGCACAGTGACAGAGTGTGGAGTTGGCAGCAGCATCAGAAGTTCTGGGTTATGATGCAGAAGCTGCTTCTGTGAGTTTAAATCCTGTCACAAACTTTTTCAGAAATAGATTCTAAACTTAAAAACACAAATGCAATCGCACTCTGCAACCAGCACTCTGCCCTGCCTCTATGCTGGATGTTGAATGAGGCATTGGTGTACATTTTGGCCAAAGCGTAATAAGCCACTCACCACGTCAAGGTCGCCTCCATGAGTGGTCCATAACACTAGTTCCTACCTGTTATGGGCCATGACAGCCACACAAAGTCCAGGGAGTGCCGGTACAGCATGCACGCCAAGCACACTCTGCTTTTAACCCCGTCCGGTGCCATTACAGCTTTCATCGGATCCCGGGATGCAAGTACCAACATGCATGCTGAGCCCACTATATACTTCTCCTGGAGCCAAATGGCTACTGGTAGGTTCTATATAAGCAGACTCAGTTTTATACTGACTTTAAAACCAGCCTCCAGGGCAGACTAACTGGTCAGGTGTGCATGACTGCATGGAGATCGCCACGCCTCCAATATATACTACAAAGAAAAAAATGTGGGGGGTTCAGTCAGCACAACCCTATGCAGGTGCACATTGCTATGGCGAAATGCAGATACAAACGCAAAAACACAAATGCAATCGAACTCTGCAAACCAGCACTCTGCCCTGCCTCTATGCTGGATGTTGAATGAGGCATTGGTGTACATTTTGGCCAAAGCATAATAAGCCACTCACCACATCAAGGTCGCCTCTATGAGTGGTCCCTAACACTAGTTCCTACCTGTTATGGACCATGACAGCCACACAAATTCCAGGGAGCGCAGGTACAGCATGCACGCCAAGCACACTCTGCTTTTAAGCCCGTCCGATGAAAGCTGTAATGGCACCGGACGGGGTTAAAAGCAGAGTGTGCTTGGCGTGCATGCTGTACTTGCGTTTGTATCTGCATTTCGCCATAGCAATGTGCACCTGCATAGGGTTGTGCTGACTGAACCCCCCACATTAGATTCTAAACTTAATTTAAACACATATATATAATATATTATATATATTGTAGGAAGGCAGAAGGGTCCTTCATTGACGGAAGGTACGTGTCACCTAGGTTCCTGGCCTCAGTGAGATAAGAACCGGTAATTTAGTGTGTCAGCGGCAGCTAATGCTCACTGACACTGTTTTACTTAGTGTGGCTGTAAAGCCAATCCGGGCCGGTTCTTATTGGGAGCAGCCAAAGAAAAGGGTGGGTGGCTGTTCCCCACGTCCAGGCCAGGTTTTGGGCTGGGAATAAAAACCCAGCCAGCAGTCAAAGCTGTGTGTGGATTAACCTGCATTTTCATAGTGGATCTGTGAAGCACTGTGGTTTTTGGGTTCCAACCAGTTGGTAGCGTGCTGGAGACCCGCACGCTGAAAATCAGGCGCCCTAAAGCCTGCAGTGGATGGCTGTGGATTGCCCTGGACAAAACTGTCTGCCAGGGGACACGTTTGTGCTGTGGACTTTATGTGGTGTGAATTAACACCAGGACTCAGAACTGTGTTATTTTTGCTTTGTTGCTTTGTGTGTGAATAAACACTGAACTTTTGCTTTATTACCGTGTTCTTGCCTTTGTACTGTGTCCACTTACCCTGCCTACCAGAGCAAATCCCTACAATATATATTGTGGCAATGTGAATAGTGATGGGTGCAGTAAAGTCCCGGGGACAGAGTTTTTGTGAAATACAGTCCTGCTGGAGGCTCTGTGAGTGTGGTCTCAGCTGGACAAGGCTGAGAGACAATGAGACTAGGAGATTGTCTGGACTGACTGTGCTACAGCTTGGGGGCTGGTGGACTACTGGCTGAGAAAGCCACACCAGAGACAGTGTGTGAACTGCACTCTGTATAGGTGAGTCAGGGATTTATGCTATATGTTTAGGTAGAGCCCAGAGGGTGTCACAAATAAATGCACTGTTTGGACAATCAACACAGTTGTCAGCGAGAATCCTGTGACTGAGACCCTGGAGATAGAGCTCAACCCCCACAATTGGTGGAGGATGCGCACAGGCATCCCTGCTGAAAGAAAGCAAAGTGGTTGCTAGGGGCAACATCATCACTGAAAGAAGCAGGTGCTGCTCGCGCTGTTCTGGAGATTTTTTTTTACTATGTGTTAAAGGGCCAGAAGCCTGGTGAGGGAGACTGACTGAAAAAAATATATATACAATTTGGGGGAGGGGGGTCTCTGGCTAAGCGGACTTGGTTGCCGAAATGTCTGTTAAAGTGACTTTCATGACAGAATATGCCATATGGTGGGAGCATATCAAAACGGCAAGAAAACATGGCCAAGAAGCTGGGTTGGGGCCCCAGTGAAATGGCATGCTTTGATGTAGAGCGTGAGGCATTGAGGGTTCAATTGCAGTGGGCCCGCGAGACCAATTCTCTAACGCTGTATGGACCCTTTGTAAACGTCCAAGGTGTCGGTGGTGTGCCTGGATTTCCCGAGGAAAAGTGGATCTATGCCGTTGCCCGGGGCAACTGTCGGGAAGACAAAGAGGGGGAGAGCGTGCAGCTCTCCAGAGTGCCTATGTTTCCTGTGATTGTGTACAAGGTCTTAAAAGGGTGTGCCTGGAGTGACCGTCTGGGAGAGGTCTGGAATCCAGGCCATGTGGTTTCCGGTGGCAACGATTTCAGTAAGGAGTCTGCCAGTGGTCGTGGTACCAGGAACCCAGAGAAGGCTGGAGATCTCGGGAGAGATGATCCTAGGATTTCTTTATCTCCAGAGACTGCAGAATCCGCGTCAGGCGGTTTGAACGTTCCTGTAATTATTAGGCTGGTAGACCCCGGGACAGTACGCCGACGACAGTTGCTACCTGCTGGGCCGGCAGGTGGTAAGACCAAGAGGCAAGGAACTGTTGTAAGGGGATGTGTCTCTGTGGAAACTGCAGCATATGAACAGGCGGGTAAGCCTGTTGCGGTTGCTCCCTCGCGGGAATCCGCAGGGGAGAAGGGTATTGTGTGGCCCAAAATGCCCATGACCAAGGCTAGGCTTGGGGTCGTGAAAGTTAGAGACCCTATGCTAGACTGGGTAAGGAGTAGCACAATACTGAAAACTAAGACTGGTATAGTGATGAATATGCTGGACAGACATGCGATAAAAAAGGACTGTCAGATAGTTCCCACCGGACGTGAGACTATGGTGACAGCTGGGACTGAAGTGACATCTAGAACCAATGGTGCCAAGTTATCTGCATTGCCTTATGAAAATGTGAAGTTATGTAAATTAAGTGATAATGATAACTAGTGATGGACGAACATCTGCCGGGACGGTTCGCGAACCGCAAGTTCGCGGCGGGTCCCATTCATTTTAATGGCAGGCGAACCTGAAAAACCTTCAGCTCATATTTGCAACCAATAAATAATTACTAGAAGTGCACAAATAGTTCCACAACATGGGCAGTGACATACCAGATGTATTATTCGAATTTGCGATCTCCATTCATATTTTTTTTAATGCGAAATATCTGCAATATAATTTTCGCGTATGCGCAAATGCACTATACAGTACCCAAATGCACTATAAAGCAAGTATATTGGTATATAACATCCCGCTTCAATCAGTTTTTTAGGGGGGGGGGGGGGACTGGTATATCACACCAGTAGATATTATTTGTTCCAAAACGCTTGTCCCTCTATATACCTGCAGTATCGCAGCAGAACCGCACACAACTGCCGCACAATACAAATGCACTACAATATACTTTCTAAAATAGAAAGAATATTATAACATTGTACAAGGAAGGCAATCCATTAGAATATACATGAAGATAAAACGTAACCAGGGCCGGCCTTTGGGGTGTGCGGGCTGTGCGGCCGCACAGGGCGCCATAGCAACAGGGGCGCTGGGCGGCCGACAGCTCGCAATGTATATGCGGTAGGCGAGGCTGCACTTGTGTTCTACCTCGGGGCGCCCCCTCCATCTCCCCCTCCCCTGTGTCTGACCTGATTCCTCCTCCCCTGTGTCTGACCCGATTCCTCCTCCCCTGTGTCTGACCTGATTCCTCCTCCCCTGTGTCTGACCTGCCTGCTGCCCCGCTGCCCCGCTGCCAATAAGAAGAGAGACGGGAGGAGGAGGGGAGGGGGGCGCACTATGCCACCAACGTTTCTTATAAAGTTATACAAATACAGGAGGCGGGTGCCGGAATCAAATAGCCGGCACCCGACCTCTGTGACAGGGAGCTGCGATCAGCGGCAGTTGAGTTAACCCTTCAGGTGCGGTACCTGAGGGGTTAACTGCCGCTGATCGCAGCTCCCTGTCACAGAGGTCGGGTGCCGGCTATTTGATTCCGGCACCCGCCTCCTGTATTTGTATAACTTTACAAGAAACGTTGGTGGCATAGTGCGCCCCCCTCCCCCCCCCCCCAACACCCCAGTATAAGAAACGTTGGTGGCATAGTGCGCCGCCCCCCAACACCCCAGTATAAGAAACGTTGGTGGCACAGTGCGGCCCCTTCCCCCCCAACACCCCAGTATAAGAAACGTTGGTGGCACAGTGGGAAGTGCCAATGAGGGTTAAAAAATAATTAAAAAAATTAACTCACCCCCTCCAGTTGATCGCATAGCTGCCGGCCTCCTGTTCTTTCTTCAGGACCTGTGGTGACGTCACTGAGCTAATCACATGGTCCATTACCATGGTGATGGATCATGGTGATGGATCATGTGATGGATCATGTGATGAGAACAGTGATGTCACCACAGGTCCTTTGACAGGTCATGAAGAAAGAACAGGAAACGATCAATTGGAGGAGGTGAGTTAATTTTATTTTTTATTTTTAACCCTCATTGGCACTGCCCACTGCACCACCAATGTTTATTATATGGGGGGGGGGGGGCGCACTGCGCCACCAATGTTTATTATACTGGGGTGTTGGGGGGGTGCACTGCACCACCAATGTTTATTATACTGGGGTGTTGGGGGGGTGCACTGCGCCACCAATGTTTATTATACTGGGGTGTTGGGGGGGGTGCACTGCGCCACCAATGTTTATTATACTGGGGTGTTGGGGGGGTGCACTGCGCCACCAATGTTTATTATACTGGGGTGTTGGGGGGGGGCGCACTGCACCACCAATGTTTATCATACTGGGGTGTTGGGGGGGGCGCACTGCGCCACCAATGTTTATCATACTGGGGTGTTGGGGGGGCGCACTGCGCCACCAATGTTTGTTATATTGGGGGGGCCCACTGCGCCACCAATGTTTATTATACTGGGGTATTGGGGGGGGGCGCACTATGGGCCAGTGCACAGGTGCGGTGATCGGATGGATGTTCCCAGCTGGACACCGGCCGACACTGCGCATGCGCTGGGAGCCTCACCAGCGGTTAGGGTAGGGAAAAAGCACTGGCCCGTACGTAATTTTTCCCTTCCCTAACCGCTGGCGAGGCTCCCGGTGCATGCGCAGTGTCGGCCGGTGTCCAGCTGAGAACATCCATCCGATCACTGCGCCTGCACACTGGCCCATAGTTTTTCCCTACCCTAACCGCCGGCGAGGCTCCCGGCGCATGTGCACTCTGCTGTGAAATTTCCCTAACCTGTCGTTGTGCGCCTGCACGGCGCTGCACACCTCCTCACGTCATGTCCGGTGCGACCGGAAGTGACGAAGGTAGGGAAATTTCATGAAGTAGGGAAGTATAACATTACACCGGCCTTTGGGGTGTGCGGGCTGGTAACTACTTGGTTGGATAGTCAGCCAGCCTATGCCATGATGCCAGCAACAAGCAGTGTTTTTTTTTGTTTTGGGGGGGGGGGGGCGCCACAAGGTTAGCTCGCACAGGGCGCCTGAACAACTAAGGCCGGCCCTGAATGTAACCTTTAATAATTTTACTATGAGGGTCCATTCACATACCCATAAGTGTTTTGCGGATCCGCAAAAACGCGGACACCGGCAATGTGCAATTCACAATTTGTAGACCGCAAATCGCCGGCACTATAATAGAAAATGTCTAATCTTGTCTGCAATTGCGGACAAGAAAAGGACATGTTCTATTTTTTGGCGAAAACGGAAGTACAGATGCGGAAGTGCGGATCTGCAAATGCGGATGCGGACAGCACATTCCGGACCCATTGAAAATGAATGGGTCTGCACCCGTTCCGCAAAATTGGGGAACGGATGCGGACCCATTTTGCGGACGTGTATATGGAAAAGATATCCCTCAAAATGAAAATAAATTAAATGATTAAAGTTAAGCAAAAAGCATAGATCGGCGGCACTAAATCAGGTGCTCGGCAGCACCAAATCAGAAACCATATGTCCTACCACAATCCGGGGGGTTCCAATGCACATCAATGAATCCAGGAGGGAAATCAAAAAAACATCCATCCCTGGGCTAGATGATGATGTGGTATTGAAGGACAGGGTGGACAAAGAACTGTCCCTGATATTGCCCTACAGGGAGTGCTATTCTGGCCTTGATAGCCTAACCACAGAACACCCGCTCTGATAAGAGCGACCCCGTCCGGAACCTTACCCTATATAAAAATGGTCCTAGTAAGCCCCGAGGCCCCTGACCTCCAGGTGATCACTATACACTACGTGCAGAATTATTAGGCAAATGAGTATTTTGACCACATCATCCTCTTTATGCATGTTGTCTTACTCCAAGCTGTATAGGCTCGAAAGCCTACTACCAATTAAGCATATTAGGTGATGTGCATCTCTGTAATGAGAAGGGGTGTGGTCTAATGACATCAACACCCTATATCAGGTGTGCATAATTATTAGGCAACTTCCTTTCCTTTGGCAAAATGGGTCAAAAGAAGGACTTGACAGGCTCAGAAAAGTCAAAAATAGTGAGATATCTTGCAGAGGGATGCAGCACTCTTAAAATTGCAAAGCTTCTGAAGCGTGATCATCGAACAATCAAGCGTTTCATTCAAAATAGTCAACAGGGTCGCAAGAAGCGTGTGGAAAAACCAAGGCGCAAAATAACTGCCCATGAACTGAGAAAAGTCAAGCGTGCAGCTGCCAAGATGCCACTTGCCACCAGTTTGGCCATATTTCAGAGCTGCAACATCACTGGAGTGCCCAAAAGCACAAGGTGTGCAATACTCAGAGACATGGCCAAGGTAAGAAAGGCTGAAAGACGACCACCACTGAACAAGACACACAAGCTGAAACGTCAAGACTGGGCCAAGAAATATCTCAAGACTGATTTTTCTAAGGTTTTATGGACTGATGAAATGAGAGAGAGTCTTGATGGGCCAGATGGCTGGATTGGTAAAGGGCAGAGAGCTCCAGTCCGACTCAGACGCCAGCAAGGTGGAGGTGGAGTACTGGTTTGGGCTGGTATCATCAAAGATGAGCTTGTGGGGCCTTTTTGGGTTGAGGATGGAGTCAAGCTCAACTCCCAGTCCTACTGCCAGTTTCTGGAAGACACCTTCTTCAAGCAGTGGTACAGGAAGAAGTCTGCAAGGTAAGAAAAACATGATTTTCATGCAGGACAATGCTCCATCACACGCGTCCAAGTACTCGTGGCTGGCAAGAAAGGGTATAAAAGAAGAAAATCTAATGACATGGCCTCCTTGTTCACCTGATCTGAACCCCATTGAGAACCTGTGGTCCATCATCAAATGTGAGATTTACAAGGAGGGAAAACAGTACACCTCTCTGAACAGTGTCTGGGAGGCTGTGGTTGCTGCTGCACGCAATGTTGATGGTGAACAGATCAAAACACTGACAGAATCCATGGATGGCAGGCTTTTGAGTGTCCTTGCAAAGAAAGGTGGCTATATTGGTCACTGATTTGTTTTTGTTTTGTTTTTGAATGTCAGAAATGTATATTTGTGAATGTTGAGATGTTATATTGGTTTCACTGGTAAAAATAAATTTTTTTAATGGGTATATATTTGTTTTTTGTTAAGTTGCCTAATAATTATGTACAGTAATAGTCACCTGCACACACAGATATCCCCCTAAAATAGCTAAAACTAAAAACAAACTAAAAACTACTTCCAAAAATATTCAGCTTTGATATTAATGAGTTTTTTGGGTTAATTGAGAACATGGTTGTTGTTCGATAATAAAATTAATCCTCAAAAATACAATTTGCCTAATAATTCTGCACTCCCTGTATAGATCTATGTGTTTTTGACTCATCATAATAGTATATTATAAGTATATCGCACCCCCTGTGTATCACACACATCGATAGCACACCTATACTAGTGCTTAAAATGGCATTTGTGTCCCTACTAGCTAGCGTTTGGTGTCCCTAACAGCCTGTCCCTGCTCCACACAGAAACCTCTTCCTACACTGGCAAAACACTGAATGTAAAATGGCGGCCAGATCAGGTTTATTTATAAGGTAGGGGGTATGTCCATGTGCTGAAATGTCTCAATTGGCTGTCCTGTACCACCAATATGCGTATCCTGTCTACTACTGTGAGTTGGCTCTCCTAGAGCCTAAACGATTGGGCAACAATATCCTGGGTGAACCTCTGGAGGGATTGCCAGAAGGCGACAAGTCTGGTGAAGATCCCAATGTCCCCAGTGCCTCCAACCTTGATGAGAAAGAGGAGGAGGAGGAGTTGAGAAGGCAAGGATATGATGCCATGTCCGTGAAGAATAAAAAGGCTAATAAAGTAAATGGAGACGCCAAAGAAACAGAGGCCAAAGAAGCTAAGGCTGGGGTCTTGAAATGGGGGAAATCCTTGGATGTTCCAGAGACCAAGGTTAGGAAGGAGCGACTGCCGAATTGGGAAAAGCCACTGAAGACGCAGAAGACTCTGAAGCTGGCCCTAAACCCGAAGAAACTCCTGCCAAGAATAATGGGAAAGTGGTGCAGATGCGTGGAAAAGGAGATAGTCGTAATGAACCTGTTCTGCCGAAGGAGCCCCGCAAGGCAAAAGAGAAACGGTCGGGACACGACCATTACTGGGTCCAGTTCAGTCAAGAGTTTCCGCAGTCCAAGAAAGGACGTAAGGACGTAAGGGGCCTGTGCAGAAGCCAGGAAATATAACTAGAGAGTACCTGCTCATGAGATGGGCAAGAAAATCCCAGAGGCCTTGTCAGCTCTGTAGTAAACTCATGAGGGTGACAAACCAAGCGCTGTTGTCATGAGTCTGGCAGAATAAAGGGAAACATGTGATGCTGGCCATATCTTCCAGGGAGAATGTTGAGCTGGAAGATGGTAGGTTAATGCGGGTGCCCTATCACAAGCATCCATTTGGTACATGTGTTCACCACCACAGGGTTGAACACAGGGGGGGATATGTGGCAATAGTGATGGGTGAATAGTGATGGGTGCAGTAAAGTCCTGGGGAAGCATGAAAAAGGGGTGTTGTTTGCACCAGGAGCGTGTCACCAAGGGGCCCGGCCTTGGTGGAGTAAAGGCCCTAGATATAGGTGGCCACCAAGTTAGTTGGTGGATACCATGACAGTTAGCTTAGCTGGCTCCAGTTAGTCCGGGGCGGGCTTTTATTTGGAACAGGCAATGTGTTGTGTTGGGTGTTCCCCATGCTCCAGTCCGGGATTTTGGAATATGCCCATGTCCAGGGATGGTATTTAATCCTGTTGCTGGACTTAGGTGTGGCTCCCAGTCTGGGGAAGGAGACAGAGTTTTTGTGAAACCCAGTCCTGCTGGAGGCTCTGTGAGTGTGGTCTTAGGCTACTTTCACACTTGCGCTTGATCGGATCAGTTCTGAACGGATCCGATCATATTAATGCAGACGGAGGCTCCGTTCAGTACGGATCCGTCTGCATTAATAACTTAGAAAAATTTCTAAGTCTGAAAGTAGCCTGAGCGGATCCGTTCAGACTTTCAATGTAAAGTCAATGGGGGACGGATCCGCTTGAAGATTGAGCCATATGGTGTCATCTTCAAGCGGATCCGTTCCCATTGACTTACATTGTAAGTCTGAACGGTTCCGCTCGCCTCCGCACGGCCAGGCGGACAGCTGAACGCTGTAAGCAGCGTTCAGCTGTCCGCCTGGCCGTGCGGAGGCGAGCGGAGCGGAGGCTGAACGCCGCCAGACTGATGCAGTCTGAGCGGATCCGCTCCATTCAGACTGCATCAGGGCTGGACGGAGGCGTTCGGGTCCGCTCGTGAGCTCCTTCAAACGGAGCTCACGAGCGGACCGACGAACGCAAGTGTGAAAGTAGCCTTAGCTGGACAAGGCTGAGAGACAATGAGACTGGGAGATAGTCTGGACTGACTGTGCTACAGCCTGTGGGCTGGTGAACTACTGACTGAGAAAGCTGCACCAGAGACAGTGTGTCAATTGCGCTCTGTATAGGTGAGTCAGGGATTTATGTTATATGTTTAGGTAGAGCCCAGACGGGAAGGTTTTCATTTTGTATCGTGTCTGTTGGTGCTGGTGTCAAAAATAAATGCACTGTTTGGACAATCAACACGGTTGTCAGCGAGAATTCTGTGACCGAGACCCTGGAGATAGAGCTAAACCCCCACTATATATATATATATATATATATATATATACAGTACAGACCAAAAGTTTGGACACACCTTCTCATTCAAAGAGTTTTCTTTATTTTTATGACTGTGAAAATTGTATATTCACACTGAAGGCATCAAAACTATGAATTAACACTGGCTAAAAAAGAAAGAACTATTATATAGGTCAAAAGCAGACGCACAACTATACAAATTCGGGAATAAGGCAGGGAGACTACTAGCGAACCTCGCGAAGGGCTTTCATCAGACATCCCCGATCCTCGCCTTAAAAGATAATAATGGGCAATTGAAGCATAGCCCGAGGGATATTAATAAGATTATCAGGGATTATTACAGTAATCTTTATAAAGGTGATAAAGACAACGTGGAGGCTGGGAATAAATGGATAAACTCCATTTCTCTTCCAAATTTATCCCAGGAGGAATTAACTAATCTCAACGCCCCTATATCAATTCAGGAAGTGCAGGCAACCATTTCAAGTTTGAAACTAAGGAAGGCTCCTGGCCCGGACGGATATACGGGAGAGTTCTATAAAATTCTGGCAGGCAGAACATCGGAACTGCTGACAAATGTGTTTAATTCCCATTCATCTGGACTTTTATTTCCGGAGACAGCTAACATGGCCCACATAAAATTAATCCCGAAACCGGGTAAAGATCCCTTACAGGCAGCATCATATCGACCGATATCATTAATAAATACGGACATCAAAATATTATCCAAAATATTGGCTGTGAGATTAGCAGAGGTACTCCCTAAAATCATCTCTGATGCTCAAGTAGGATTTATTAAAGGCCGATCTGCAGTCACGAACATTCGCAAGGTTCTGACAGTGTTAGACGAAATAAAGTTGAGACCGGCATCTCATCCATCCTCAGCTTTGCTAGCAATAGACGCAGAGAAAGCGTTTGATAATGTAAGCTGGGGATGGATGAGTAGAGTGTTGGACAAAATAGGGCTAATTGGAAACTTTAGAAATTATATAAAAGTGCTATACGCTAATCCCTCAGCCAAGATTCACACCCCAGGCTTTCTTTCTCCAGCATTTGATATAGGTAAAGGAACTAGACAAGGGTGTCCACTTTCACCGTTGCTTTTTAATATTGCTTTAGAACCTTTATCTCGGTATCTAAGTCACGCTAGGGAGATAGAGGGTATTAAAGTAGGTTCCAAAGAGATAAAACACGCTCTGTACGCGGATGATTTATTAGTTTTCCTGGGCAACCCCCAGAGAGACCTGATTCCTTTGATGAATAGGCTAGCAGATTTCGGAAGGGCGTCCGGCTTCAAAATCAACGCGGATAAGAGTGAACTCCTGTTTCTCTCTCAGTCACAACAAACCAAAGATTCGGAGGGTCAAAATTTTCCGGTAAAAATAGCCAAAATGATGGTTCGTTATTTAGGCATAAATTTGGGTAAAACTCTGGAATCAGTTTATTCACTGAACTATCCTCCTTTGATTCAGAAAATTCAGGGAGACGTGGATAGATGGATGCACCTTCCCCTCTCCTTATTGGGCAGATGCTACTTATTAAAAATGATTAGCTTCGCACGGTTATTATATCCTATACAAACGATACCATTATTACTTAAACATGCGGATATCCAATCTTTGGAAGCAGCGTTCCGCTATTTTATCTGGAAGGGCAAAAGACCGAGGATCTCACTACGGAAATTGCAGCTTCCAAGAGAGAAGGGAGGGATAAATTTCCCAGACATCAGGAGATATAATCTCGCCAGTAACCTCAGGCATGCCTTGGATTGGTTGTCAGGAAGAAATAGTTATTCGAACTATAGGTTGGAATCGTGCCTAGCCGCCCCCTGGTCATTGGCAGCATTGCTCCATACTAAGTTCGCTAACCTACCTAAACCCCTGAAAAAGAGCCTCATTGTAAAAGATACGGTGGCAACGTGGAAGGCAGTTCGTAAGGAATATGGGTTACCGTTTTCCTTCTCAAAACATATGCCTCTTTGGGGACATCCTGAATTTGTGGAAGGCAGATTCAACAAACAATTCCGGGAATGGAGAGACAAGGGAATATGTACAGTCTCTGATGTACGGCATAGTATCAGCCTTCGTTATCTCAGTTTTGGAGAATTGTGCGCCAAATACAACTTGAGCTCGGGCCACTATTTGGCATATCTGCAGGTGTACAATTTTCTAAGACACAGGATAATTGATCAAAGGAAGGAATTCCCCACAAATAGATTTGACCTCCTTAGAGGCACATTGACTTCCCCGTTGTCCCTGTCAGACATACAGGGCAGAATACATGGAGCTAGACAGGAAAGTTCACCTTTTCAGCCATTTAAGGCATGGAGTAAGGAAATAGACGATCAAGAGATACATGATAACATCTTAAAGGGGTGGTTATGCTTGAGGAGAGTGACCCCTAGCGAGGCTTGGAGGGAAACACAATTTAGGGTAGTACACAGAGCCATTTATGGGTTCTATAAAACACACAATACTGTTCAGGCAAATAGGATAACGCATTGTCCAAAATGCAAGTTGGAGAATGCCAACTTATTCCATGGATTGTGGAATTGTCCTAAAGTAATGGAGTTCTAGGAGAATTTCAAGGAATGGTTAAAAAACGTAATGCGCATCACAATCACACTGACCACGGGGTTAATTTTATTTCACTATGAATCCGACGGCTCAATAATAATGCAGATCACACATGTGTGCATCCTAGCAGCAAAAAGATGTATACTAAAGAATTGGTTACTACAGGAGACCCCCTCAATTGGAGAGGTCATCATACAAGTAAAATGGTGCTTACACAGAGAATTCTTTTCAGCGGAACAAGGTACTGAGAAGTCATTGCAAAAGTTAATGACCAGGTGGAGGGGGTTTATCATCAACGTATTAGATTCCACGGAAATTAAATTGCTTATGAATCCTTTAAAACAAACGTCTTGGTACTTGCTAGAACAGATGAAGGGCTCATTGGGTAAGCTAGAGCAGTAAGTACACTAGAGACCCCAGTTTAGATTTGGTGGCTGAGTTTCCTTAGGACTCAGAAAAGGATAGGGGTAAACAATAATCTGACCATCGGGAGGCTAGGGGAGGGGGGAGGGTTGGGATTTTGAATACGTTAGGACTGTTATGTTGGTTGTTCTAATATTGGATTGCCCTTATGATAAGACATCCTCCGATTGATATTTCTGTATATCACTTGTCAAAATGTTTTTGAAAAACGCTTTTGTAAACATTGGAAGGATGTATACTGTATGTATAACTGATATTGGTCAAACTAAATGAATAAAATTTGGTTTAAAAAAAAAAAAAAAAACTATGAATTAACACATGTGGAATTACAGTACAGACCAAAAGTTTGGACACACCTTCTCATTCAAAGAGTTTTCTTTATTTTCATGACTATGAAAAATGTAGATTCACACTGAAGGCATCAAAACTATGAATTAACACATGTGGAATTATATACATAACAAAAAAGTGTGAAACAACTGAAAATATGTCATATTCTAGGTTCTTCAAAGTAGCCACCTTTTGCTTTGATTACTGCTTTGCACCCTCTTGGCATTCTCTTGATGAGCTTCAAGAGGTAGTCACCTGAAATGGTTTGCACTTCACAGGTGTGCCCTGTCAGGTTTAATAAGTGGGATTTCTTGTCTTATAAATGGGGTTGGAACCATCAGTTGCGTTGTGGAGAAGTCAGGTGGATACACAGCTGATAGTCCTACTGAATAGACTGTTAGAATTTGTATTATGGCAAAAAAAAAGCAGCTAAGTAAAGAAAAACGAGTGGCCATCATTACTGTAAGAAATGAAGGTCAGTCAGTCCCAAAAATTGGGAAAACTTTGAAAGTGTCCCCAAGTGCAGTCACAAAAAACATCAAGCGCTACAAAGAAACTGGCTCACATGCGGACCGGGAAAGGAAGACCAAGAGTCACCTCTGTTGCGGAGGATAAGTTCATCCGAGTCACCAGCCTCAGAAATCGCAGGTTAACAGCAGCTCAGATTAGAGACCAGGTCAATGCCACACAGAGTTCTAGCAGCAGACACATCTCTAGAACAACTGTTAAGAGTAGACTGTGTGAATCAGGCCTTCATGGTAGAATATCTGCTAGGAAACCACTGCTAAGGACAGGCAACAAGCAGAAGAGACTTGTTTGGGCTAAAGAACACAAGGAATGGACATTAGACCAGTGGAAATCTGTGCTTTGGTCTGATGAGTCCAAATTTGAGATCTTTGGTTCCAACCACCGTGTCTTTGTGCGCCGCAGAAAAGGTGAACGGATGGACTCTACATGCCTGGTTCCCACCGTGAAGCATGGAGGAGGAGGTGTGATGGTGTGTGGGTGCTTTGCTGGTAACACTGTTGGGGATTTATTCAAAATTGAAGGCATACTGAACCAGCATGGCTACCACAGCATCTTGCAGCGGCATGCTATTCCATCCGGTTTGCATTTAGTTGGACCATCATTTATTTTTCAACAGGATAATGACCCCAAACACACCTCCAGGCTGTGTAAGGGCTATTTGACCATGAAGGAGAGTGGTGGGGTGCTGCGCCAGATGACCTGGCCTCCACAGTCACCGGACCTGAACCCAATTGAGATGGTTTGGGGAGAGCTGGACCGCAGAGTGAAGTCAAAAGGGCCAACAAGTGCTAAGCATCTCTGAGAACTCCTTCAAGACTGTTGGAAGACCATTTCAGGTGACTACCTCTTGAAGGTCATCAAGAGAATGCCAAGAGTGTGCAAAGCAGTAATCAAAGCAAAAGGTGGCTACTTTGAAGAACCTAGAATATGACATATTTTCTGTTGTTTCACACTTTTTTGTTATGTATATAATTCCACATGTGTTAATTCATAGTTTTGATGCCTTCAGTGTGAATATACAATTTTCATAGTCATGAAAATAAAGAAAACTCTTTGAATGAGAAGGTGTGTCCAAACTTTTTGTCTGTACTATATATATATATATATATATATATATATATATATATATAGCCAAAGAAATGGACAGCACTCCCAGTAGAAAATATGCTGTGGTTTATTCTTCCATGTTGTACAGTGAGGCAACATTTCGACTCATACACAGAGACTGTCTCAAGCAAAGAACACAAGTGAAGTTCAGGCTATATATAGCTTAAACAATTCATCAAGATAATAATTACATAATAAAAAAAGTGAAAAATTCAATGTACATACTAGTCGTAAAATAATCAACATAACATGATAAAAACAAAGTGCACATAAAGTGATACTAAATATATATATATATTTTTTTTTAAATTTTTTATCATTTAATACAGGTTTCAAAGATCTAATATTTGCTTTACTCATTACTCTAGAAGATCTGAACATAAAAAACACCAGATACACAATGTACTGTATCTAATGCTGACACATATCTGAGCAAAACAAACAGCTTTTAGCTAATTCTGTGCAGTCCATTCTTCATGTTTCGTTAGCCATGTGGAATTGAAATAAAACCCATTGTATATGTACTTCTGTTCTATTTTTACTGGTGCTCTGTCTTGATTATGTTTTTTTTTTTTCCTTTATAAACTTTTATTTTTTAGTTATCATACAAAAAGATACATAACAATATACCATTTACAATGCTATAAAATCCAAAAGTCCGTCAGTTCTAGTCCTTAAAGCATAATTAAATATGATTTCATGCAAATACCCATAATTATATAGATATTAACTAAAATCAAATAGAGGTCTCACTGCCTGGGGGGGAAGCAGGACCAACCCGGCATCAAAGGGTTTAGCATTACAGATAGAAAACGAGATCTTATTTAATATTATTATCTCCATACTGGGAGGGAGCATAGGCCCGAGGCCCGGGCGGCCCACCGAGCAGCGAACACGCACCCCCCACGGCCTCCCTCAGACGCAAGTAAGCACCACGGACAGGACCAACACCCGTGGGGCGAATCTCTGGTGCTCACCTATCCCGTATGGGGCAAGCTCACAGCGATCTTTGATTGCACCCTTCCGTAGAACCGAAGGAGAGGGGAGGGGGGTCCAGCAGTCTTCTATCCCAGTGGTATAAAACCCACTCCCAGGATTTCCTGCCTCATCCCCGTATAGTTGGATTAAATGTTAATGGCTTGTTTAAACATAACTCGCATGGGTTCACCA
Source organism: Bufo gargarizans (assembly GCF_014858855.1). Classification (NCBI taxonomy): domain Eukaryota; kingdom Metazoa; phylum Chordata; class Amphibia; order Anura; family Bufonidae; genus Bufo; species Bufo gargarizans. Next base: position 145,273,537 of record NC_058083.1, read on the forward strand.
CGGTGTCTCATGGAGAGGGGACACAAATCAAAGTGTCGCTCAGCAATCTCCAGCACTTGGGGAGAGAAAAAAAAATAGCCAGCCAGCACTGTCTCATTAAGAGAGCAGAGCCCGGCATCAACTCCAGTTCATTAAGAAGGGACAAATGACGGGACCCAGACCACACCCGTGTCAAATCGCTGCCCGTAGTAAAAACTCACGTCCAAGAGGAAAAGCCGCATCCCGGGTCGCACCCGATGCCCGGACCACCCAAGATCCCGAGCCCCGAACCCTCACCAGAATATTAGTCAATATTTTAGATTAATCAAAAATTAACCAATATCTAATGCCGGTGAGTCCTGCCAGCCCCCGGCATTTCTAAAGATGCTCCAATACTCTATTATGGCTTCACATTCTGCATTAATACATTGCATACAAAAAGAAGCCGGACAAATTGGATCTTCCCCAAAAAATCCCCCACCTTACCCCCCCCCACCCCCCACCTTGCAGACAAAAAAAAAAAAAAAAAAAAATTTAAAATATTTAAATTAGTTGGTCGTATCCCAGTCTTTCCACAATTTATCCCACTTTAAGTATGATCCTCGTTGTTTATACAAGATCTTCTCGTAGCTTTTCACCTTCTCAACCAAACCCAGCCAATTATTACAATCTGGAGCGGAGGAGCAAAACCATACTCTAGAAATGAGAAGCCTAGCCAGAAACATCACCTTAATCAACAATCGACCATTTGCGGGTTGGTAATTGACCTCCGATAAGTCTCCCAGAACCCATATCCTGGGAGTGAAGGGAACAGCAATGTTGAGTTTACGAGCCAGGTTGGTTTGAACCGATCTCCAGTACCTGCTCACCATTGGGCAGTCCCAGAACAGATGTAAATGATCTGCCTCGGATTTACCACAGCGTGGGCAGTCAGAGGAGGTTCTAAGTCCTCTCCTATATAACCATGTAGGTGTCACATATATTTTGTGCAAAATATTAAATTGTACCACAATGTGATTAAAATTATGCGAAACCAATTTTAAACTTTCCCCTATATTCTCCCAGTTTGGAGAGCCCGTCGCTGAAAGCGAAGATGACCAGGCTCTCTGTCCTGGTGAAAGAACGTCAGAAAAAAACTTTTTCATTAAGTGTCTATAACAGTGAGATACTTTAATTCTCGTGACAATTTTCTTGGAAATTAAATCATGTAAAAATTCAGGAGTTTCTATAATAAGAAGATAGCGATTCGCAGTGCTAGAAAGTGCTGACCTTAATTGAAAATATGCATACCAAGCCACCTCACCTAGATTTGCCCCTTGCTTTAAATCCGCAAGGGGCAAAATGTGTCCACCACTGACCACTTGATGCAGGTACTGAATATTCTTGGTCCTCCAATACTGGCTGCAACTCAGGTCATTTAAATTCAAGAGCTTTGGGTTATGCCACAGTGGAGTACAAATAAGTGATGCCCCAGCTCCACACCAGTTCCTTATATTTCGCCAAGACTTTATAGCCATTCTGCAGAAGAGTGTATACCCATTTAATGCATTTAATAAATAGTCAGACTCAAGTACTGTAAAAAAAATCTGCGAAGCCTGAATCTTTCACCACCCTGCTGCAGAACTGGCTATTTTCCCATTCATTAAACAAGCAGAGTTGAGAGGCCACAAAGTACCCCCTAAAGTAGGGGAGGTTAAGGCCTCCCCGACTATAGGGCATAGAAAAATAGAGTACCTTCAATCTCACACGCTTCCTCCCCCATATTAAATCATTAAGCATCCGCTCTATCAATCTAAAATACTTATCTACAATCCATACAGGCGAGTTGCGCAAGATATATAGAACCTGGGGCAGCACCACCATTTTTATTAATGAAATTCTGTCGGCTCTTGCCGACAGGATTTTTTGCCATATCTTTATTTTAACCCTCAGCTTTATCAACAGAGGGAGCAGATTAAGTTGTAGATATTCCTGTGGTTTGGCAGAAACTGTTATCCCCAGGTACTTTATTGAATCTGAGATCGTTAGCTGGTTGTACCGTTCGCCCCGCAGTTCATCTATTGGGAGGAGAACGGTCTTCTCCCAGTTGATCTCGAGACCGGAAGGACCGGAAAAGAGACCAACCAGGTCCATTATGCGAGGAAGAGTAGTGTCTGTCTGATGTATAAAAATCAAGATATCGTCTGCATAAAGTGATACTCGATCGTGATTCCCCATTGTGCCAAAACCAGCCACCCTCGGATCCTGCCTAATACTAGCCGCTAAGGGTTCAATGTAAATATTAAATAACAGGGGGGAGAGAGGACAACCCTGACGGGTACCTCTTCCTAATATAAAACTCTCTGTTATCATATCATTGATCCTTATCCTAGCAACTGGGGAGTTATATAGGAGCTGTACCATCGCCAAGAATCTTGGGCCAAAGCCCATTTTTTTCATCACCTCCCAGAGAAAGGTCCACTCCACCCTGTCGAAGGCTTTAGTAGCATCCAACGACAGGATGGAGCGGGCGCCGCTCCCCGGGGACTGGATATTCATAAATAGCCTATGCAAGTTATGATGGGTGCCCCTTCTTGGCATAAAACCATTTTGATCTGGATGGATAATAGTGGATATAACCCGCGAGAGCCTCCTAGCCAAAATTTTTGATAGTAGCTTAACATCGGTATTTAATAAGGAAATTGGTCTATAGGAGCTCAATTCTGCCGGGTCTTTATCCTTTTTCGGAATTAAAACAATAAGAGCCTCCATCATGGAGCATGGTAAGCCCCCTCCCTGGATCGCTTGGGAAAACACCTCAAGTAACTGGGGGAGGAGCGTCTCACCATACCTACGGTAAACTTCATATGGGAGGCCATCCAATCCTGGCGATGAGCTCCCCGAGATAGACCCCAGAGCCTCCTTCAACTCAGAAAGGGACAGCTCCTCCTCCAAAAATTCCACCTGAGCTTCATTCAAGGTAGAAAGTGGAATCCTCTCCAAGAATCGCATCGCCAGTTCGGGTGTCGTATCGGGAGGGGGTCTATATATCTGAGCAAAATATTGTAAGAAGGTATCCCTAATCCCCTCTAGATTTGTTATGGTTTCCCCCTCTAAATTACGAATTAAAGTGATGGATTGATTTTTCCTATCTTGTTGAGTAATTATTCTTGCTAGGAGCTTACCAGGACGTCCGGACTCCGAAAAATATTTAAGCCCCTTAAAGAATACTCTATGATTTGCTTTCTCTACTAAATACCTTTCCAAGCAGCAGCTAGCCTTCTGCATCTCTTCCCTGTTGTGTTCCGTGGGTTGACTGGTAAAACACTCATTGGTAGAGACAGCGATCTTAACCAGTTCCTCCTCTTTACACCTAAATGTTCTCCTTGCTGCAGCGATCTCACTGATAAAGACCCCTCTTAGATACGCTTTCAAGGCATCCCATACTACATTGATATTAGCAGAGGGAAAGTTTACCTCCCAAAAGGAGGATATCAATAATGTAATAGACTGAGGATTCTCCATAACGGCAAGCCAATATGGGTTCAACTTGAATCCTAGCCCCCTTATGGCCTTATTCTCCCCAGTG